>NW_025533176.1:0-125033 GCF_020631705.1 Daphnia magna | reverse complement strand
CACGTACTTCGTTCAAAGGGTGGATCCTTTTAAATTGCGCCAGGCGTGAATCAGGTATTCTTATATTAATTAATTATTAGTTGAAAATTTTCACTTATTTTTATATTTATTAGTTTTATGCTATTACTTGTTATTTCTTCTACGTATGTCAGGTTCATGATTTCGCTGGATTGCTCCTGGTTTTCCGCCTTTGCCAGATCGTTTGTGCGCTAAGAAATAAGTTTATTATTTGAAATATATTTTAGTTAAAAGTTATTGTACTCACTTTTAAATATTCATTAGTGAATATTGAAGACATTAATTCACTTGTGAATTTGTACTTGGTGTAGTGGGAATTTTTAATGGTATCAATTGTCCAGTCTTCTGCTACTATTTCATTGACTTTTGTTGAAGTTGTTGTTTAACACGCAATGGAATGGTAAATGGCTGTGTTGTGGGATATTTCTAAAAAAAAGTTTAGTTAAGTTATTAGTTTGAATATGTTATTGAATATATTAACATATTACTGTAATTCGTAGTTTTGTAAGGTTACATCAGATTCATCTTCAGATACATTGTTATATGAAGTTGAATCTTCCTCGTTGTTATTAGATTCAGGAATGATGTTTGTTGGTTGTTGAATTTGTATTTCTTTTCTTGATTTTTCATTCCTTCTATTTCTGTTGTATTATTTATATTTAATTATAAATGTTTCAAAAGTTATATTGTTAAAAAATGATTTACCTTTTTCTAAGTTTTTATGGTATCCTGCAGTTCTCCGTTTTGTGTTTCCAATATTTGTATTTGTTGGTTCTATATTAAAATATAATGCTAAATATTTGTTGTATATAGTTTATTAGTATAATTATTATATTTTACCCTGTTTATTTCTAATTCCTCTAATTGTTGTTTGTAAGTTTCAATAGCAACCAGATATCGAGTACAATTATTTTCATTTTTTGCTACACAGTAGGGGAGACTGGAGTAAGCCGGGACGGTTTTTGTTTTCCCCCTATATCTCCCAAACTAATCATTAAATTAATTTATTATTTTGTTTTTAATTATTCCATACGGTAATGTACCCCCAATATTTTTTATATAATTTAATAATAAACCATTTTCCCATATAAAACCTTTAAAATTTTCTTAGATTTGTGGGAGAAGCCTATTTTGAGGGGTAAGTAAGGACACTAGGGTGGGTGGTAGAGGGACGTCCTCCGTTTTCACCTTAGAAATTCATTAAAAATTTTTAAAAAAATTGAAATAGCGTCCCACTGCATAGACTGTATAAGTTAATAAATGTTCCAATTTGATTATTGTGTTAATAAAATTTTTTTCTTATATGATAAAAAAACCCTTATTACAAGATAGGTGGGGTTGGGCTTATTGTAATCGATTAATATGCTGAATAATCGATTGCTTGTGATCATTGAAGGAACAGTAATGGCGTCATGAGCTCGGTGATTATTGATGGGCTTGAAGGCCAAACCCGCCCACTAATGTCCCATTTTAGTCAAAAACAGCTGTCCCGATTTCCCGATAAAGACTATTTTTTTAAAACGTTAATATTATCTACAGTAATTGATCGAAAATTATAATTTTTTTTTTTAACAATAAAGAAATGATTAAACTTTTTCCATATTAAATTTACATGCCATTTGCGATTATTTTTCTAGAAACATTAAATGGTGGAGACCAAATTAATTAAAAAAAACCGTTTTTTTAGTTTTGTTAATAACTGATACAGTTATTGACAAAACTCAACCAAATTTCATGCCAAAAGTAGATTGTATGTATCTAAATAACATACTAAAAAAATTTTAATTTTATTAGAATCTACTATTTTCCCCCTACTGTCCCTCTTGACCGGGTGTCCCGGCATACTCAAGTCTCCCTATTCTAAGAGTTCTTTACCTTATTTATTTCGTTTTCTTCTTTTATAGTTTTTGATTCAGCTTGAATTTTTAAGATTTTGGCCACTAAAGATGTTTTTTTTTCACTAAGATTTTTTTTTTCTTCTGTTTTGGTCATTTTAAAAATTTGTATGTAAATTTTATTTTGAATTTTTTGAATCTGTAGCAAAAAACAGTAGTAGATAGTTTTTCCAGTGTTGTGACTTTATATATATAGTTATGTAATTTATAGTTTTCATGAATTATTCTTAATTGACTTTATTTGCTTGTTATTTATTTAAATAAATTTAGTTATAATTTAGTATTTTAAAATGAAGTTATTGAATGTAAATTTTATATATACAGATTTTAAAATATAACATGCAACAACGGATAATTTCATGTTGCAGACGACATATTATATACTTTGTATTTCATTCATTTTTTAAAGTTTGTAGTGTGTACATCTGTGTATTGGATAAATCATATTTTTAAGGAAACTGTTCGTTGTTAATATTTTGGTAATAGAGTAGTGGTATTAGAGGTATGTTTTTTTATTTATTATTAGTTGACTAATTTAATTACTTAACTTAATTATACATTACTTTATAAAGTTTTATTAACTTAATAGATTTACTTTACCTTACTGATTAGCAGAAATGTTACTTTTTACTTAACTTAAATGTGTTAATTTTACTTATTATTTAGAGTGTTTAACCTAATTATTTAACTTAACTTTACTATTTTACTTTATTACTTTATTATTCCCTTACTTTACCCACCCAAAACCCTTATTTTGCCTCGCAAAGTCGGGAATGGTCCCGCTTAGTTACTTAAGTATAGTTAAGTTAAGTTATTTTAGTTCAGTAAATATGGTCGGGTAAAATAGACTTTTACCAAACCTTCTCTTAAAAAAGTTTGTGTTAATTGTGACAAGGGCTCTCTGACTAATAGAGATATTTTTAATGCTCGATTTACCGTCCGCTAACTTGATGATAACTGGTGGTTGGTTGGTTTCAGAGTTACACGGTTGTTTTCGGGTTGGGCTGCAGTTATTCATGAGATTGGAGCGATGCATAACGGATTCATAACGCGACGTGGTTCTGATGTAATTGGCACTTGAGGGGGAAGGGACAGAGAGTGGTTTTGCAAGGAAGGTAGACAGCCTGTGGCCGGTAGGATGATGATTTGCCTGGGGCCTACTGTAGGTAATGGGTGTCACTATGAGAAGGTGGCATGTCCTATCGCTACAAAGACTCAGAGCGAACTCTCAATTAAACACCAATAACAGACTTAAAATTTAAAAATACAGTTTTACTTCCAGCAGACGCGTATCAATGTTTTTCCTTAGTTTATGAACAAAACCAGGACGTTGCCAGGCAACGTAATCGCTAATCTTACTTTTAAAGGTCAATAGACTATATTGTCGCATGGTCATTCAACCGCGCTAGTGTTTCGGCGTCAAGGCTCTCTGGTATGGGTATGTAAGACCAGAGTTCTAAGGGCAGTCGGACGCTATTCCGGGGGAGACATCCAGTTGCCTGCTATAGGGACCCAGTGTCGGTATGATCGGGGGCAGTCTTTTGCCAGAGTTGTTAGTTATCACAGCCAATTATTGAATACACTAGTTACCACTAAACGGAGTTATTACATGGTGGAGATGCAAATCCACGGGTAAGTCCTTCCTTCACACTACTATTATTTGTCTATTTGTTGTATTTCTTTTCAGAAGGTAAGGGAGTGAAGAATCGTGAGGAGCCCCTGAAAGTCGACGACCCAGCGGCCCGTTGCGCCTTAAATTGCCGGGATACGGGGCTACGACGTCAACCTTGCCGACGTACAAGTGAAGCGAGCAGAATTAGTGGACAGAAAAGAGGAAAGGCCAAACCCGTAGATTAAGAATAGCCGGGACGCAGAGTGGTTAAGTTTAGGGTGGACGCAAGGTGGAACTAGGCCGACGGCGGTAAGCTGCAGGTTCAGACGGAAAGCTGAGTGCGGCAGAGAAAAGAAGACACCGGAACGAGCAGGATAGATGCGAAGGGCGACCAGAGGTCGGGGTCAACGGAGTAGAGATGGTGTAGGGTGGTTCACGACATTAGAGGATAAGCCAAGTGGAAGCGAGGACACAGTGAAGCAGACCGGGCGGGAGGGTCGACCTTTGCAGGACAGCGGAAGAGAAGGAATCCATAAAACAAACCAACCCAGAAGAGGAGAGGGGAGAAAAAATGGGCCGTAACTGGCCAGAAGGTTGGCAATCGCAAGAGAGCGAGTCAGAGGACCAGGAAGAAAGACAGGAAGCAGAAAAGGAAAGTAACAGACTGTACACACAAGCGGCATACTAGCTTACGTTCAATGAAGTAGATACGGAGGTGGGGGAGGACGTTCACGAGGCAGACGGAGACGGGAAGGGGCAACAACTGGAGAGAGATTTCGAAGTATATACAGTACCCACCAAACTATTAGGTACACCCCCTTTTTTCAGTGCATTCTTATGGCACTACGTGTCTTAGAAAAAATGCAATAACTCTTGAACCACTTGAGCTAGATTTTTTCCTTTTTTACCTGAGTAGATCTAATGATAATCTACATTTTTTATGCACATGAAGTCGTCGTAGGATTAACCCCTACGGCGCTACGGTATCGTTCACTTTATTAGGTACACCCCGTTTTCACCCATATGCGCCGTGTTAAATACGGCATTTTCAAAAATATACAAAAAAACAAAAATAAAGCTAAAATCTTTTTCTTTGTGCCAAAAGATGCACAATTCTTCACTCTATACTAATCCAAAGTATGATTTACAGTCAAAACAACTAAAAGAACCCTTCTCTATACCCTGAAGTTTACACCCCTCAACATTTTTACGGCAAAATCAAAACTGGCGATGTCGCCACCAGAGGCACTGCAAGATTCGGGCTGTTGCTACCAGCCGCCAGCTTTCACAGAATATGGTTTCAATTTTAATCTTAGTTCCATTAAAAAATAAACAATGAAATATGCAATATGCGATGCGAAAATGAAAATAATCAGATTTTTTTGAATATCTTGTGTGCCCCTCATCGCATTGGCGCAGCAACAGCCCGAATCTTGCAGTGCCTCTGGTGGCACACCGGGCTACTACACCCTACCACCCACAGGCTAACGGGCTGACGGAAAGATTGGACCCTTCGCTGGCGTATGTGACGTTCGCCTACAATTTCAGTAGGCAGGAATCGACGGGGCGGACACCGTTTTCTTTGCTTTATGGTCGGGAGGCGCGCCTACCCTTGGACATGGCAACAGGAGTAAGCAGCGACACAGACCTAGTGGACGAACCAGAAGCGGTGGCGAGGATGTGAGAGCTCGCTCGGCGAGAAGTGAGACCACGGCTAGACGTCGTACAGGCACGACAGAAACGCCAATACAACATGAAGCGGAGAGACGGGCAAGATTTTCAGCCGGGAGAGGAGGTCTTGGTGTATAAACCAATACGGAAGATCGGGAGGTCGGAAAAGCTACTGCATCGATGGCATGGGCCGTATGTGGTACAAAGACGGACGTCGGCACTGAACTACGAAGTAAAAGGGCACCGTGCAAGGAAAACCGAACTCGTGTACGTCGGGAAAATGAAGAAACTTGCCGGAGGGACAAGGGGCGAAGGAGAGGAAGAGCATGAAGCAGACAGTAGGAGCGCGAAGGACGCGCTAGTGGCCCAGGAAGGAGACCAATCAGCAGATTCGACCCGGTGATCCGAAGGAGTGGGTGATGCCCCCGACAAGAGGAAGCCCCTGAGAAAGAGGCCATAACCTTGGTGGCGGAACCGGAAGAGAATCCTGCAGAAGGAGCCGAACGCATAGAGGAAGAGAAGTGAGAGCACGAAGTCCGAGGTCAGAGGGCACGGAGAGCGCCAAAACGATACGGGAATATGATCAATTGGAATCTGGCGTTGCTACTACTCGGACTAATGGGAATAGTACCCTGTTTGGGGTGCTATCAAAAAGCCTTCGTGTCCAAGGAAGTGGTCTTTAAATTCACGAAATACATCTACTTCAGCGACTCGGAGTGGATAATCGAGGTGGTCAATGCGGCTGTTCAGACCGAGATAATGAGCGTTGATGCGGCCGTACAAAACGGTGATTATACTGAAAGTATCGATTTTGACGTGTTGCTTCAGGGGTTGGCGCGTGGTTCGCTCTTTACGCCGTTATCTACCCAATGGGTAATCTTAATTCTCATTAATTCATTTCAAACCATTATTTCTTTTCTAGGTACAAAAAAAGGAAGCTTCCAACACCCTAAATAAACCAAAAAAATAATATGCAGTCGGAAAAACAAACATTAACGCAAAAAAATCTGAATCTTTTCTGGTGGTTGGTCTGCTTCTTTTCCTTTTTTTCTCCTTCCTTCCCATACAAGGACTTTTAGTGCTTGTATTCAATGTGAATAATATTACTGGCGCTACGTGGGTAATTTGTCGTTGATTTCAGGAATTTCTTGCCATACATGGATTACGATTATGCTATTTCAGTGTCAGGACTCTAGCTGTTCCGATATTAGTGAGATCGTGCAGAGTTATCCATTCGAAGTTTGTGGGATTTGGGGAAAACTGGTTTGCAGTTGGCGAAGTAAAACACCTCCTCCCCGTCCCTGAGTACGGCGCCACGGCGGTTGCAGACTCTTTGGAGCTTCAGGAACCGTTGTCCTATGATCAAGTGGTTTAGTACCCAACGTGTGTTACCCATGAGTTTCACGTATAAGGCCGAGTTCGGTTTGTGAGATGGGAAGTTCGTTGGCCCATTAAATGCTTCGAGGTCCGAAATAGGGATGCCTCCTCCATTTCTTGTTGGCGGTCGGTTTAACTCACGATCCAAAAATATTTCGGCTAAATCGTTCCAGGTTGTTGGCTGGTCTAGGTCGGGACTGTCGGTGTCTCAGGGACTGTTATGGAAGTTGAGTGCCCTTTCGCTGTTTTTGGTTTGTTTGTTGGATAGGTTTAACGTCTCCCGGTGGTCTCGTGCCACTGGGTCAGAGGGCAAGAACCATTCGTTCTCCAGTGGGTCTTCCTGTGGCCAGTTTCCGGAAGCCCTATTCAATTGTTTCGATAATTATTCCGCGGTAGTAAGCACAATGTGTGGGGTCTTATGTGTAATGCCTTTAGTGCACGATGGGCAGCCCCACCTTGGTCACGCCTCCGGGGCTGTGATGGTTTTTTTAAAGTTCCATCACCGGTGGCGGACCTGATAATTAGGTTTTATGGTTTGTTGTCTTTCAGCACAAGATCCCCTGGGAAGGGGTTGGCCTTCCGACTAGGGATGTCAAGATTGAAATTAGAGAAATAATTGCTTTTATATGGGTTCAGGTCCAGGCTGGCATAAGGATGGCGAAGAAAAACAGAGCGGGTGTTTTATGAGTGTTTAATTCTTTCGTTCGACGGGTGTTACATTACACATTCCATGTTGCTCGTCTTGCTTATTATTCTTAGACTCATATACCCCGAGCGAAAGTGGGCATAGGGACGCGCCACTTGTTCAGACTGTTTTTTTCGTATGTGTGATTGGCAGGTCCCACACAAGCCTACTTCCACCGCCTGGAGGTTTTATGGTTTGTTGTCTTTCAGCACAAGATCCCATGGGAAGGGGTTGGCCTTCCGACTAGGGATGTCAAGATTGAAATTAGACAAATAATTGCTTTTATATGGGTTCAGGTCCGGGCTGGCATAAGGATGGCAAAGAAAAAAAGAGCGGGTGTTTTCTGGGTGTGTAATTCTTTCGTTCGACGGGTGTTACATTATACATTCTATGTTGCTCGTCTTGCTTATTATTCTTAGACTCATATATCCCGAGTGAAAGTGGGCATAGGGGCGCGCTGCTTGAGTTTTTACTTTTATATGTAAACAGCATCAAATATACTTGTATTCATGAGTTTTTACTTCTATATGTAAACTGCATGGAATATACTTGTTTAAAATTTACTTGGGTCATGGTTTTATCTTTTTTATGGTCTTTTCGTATGTGTGATTGTCAGGTCCCGCACAAGCCTACTTCCACCGCCTGGAGGTTTGTCTGGCTCCACCGAGATCATCCTTCATGGAGTGACGCGGGCTAGTCGGGTTCTTTCGATCATGCCGTCGGAACCAGTCCACCAACCGGGACGGCCTTAGGTGCTGCTATGCTGCGGTATCTATGGTTGCTTGTTCGGGATAAGGGAGCATGGCCATGGTAGTTGCCATCCGGTTGGTTCGGCGTGCTATTTTCGGGTCCCACACAGGCGTACGCTTCCACCTGAGGTCTGTCTGACTAGGCCAAGATCTACCCACATCAAGGTGGCGCTGGTCAGTCGGGTTCCCTATGTGCACCGCGTTTGTCATCCTTCGGTATCGCCAGAGGTCTGGCTCCCTATCCTGCCGCCGCTGTAGCTGTTGATTTGAGTTTCGCATCCCGGTTTGGGAGGATGGCCTCTTATGTTTACGTGGCTACGTTAAAACTTCATTGTCAAGTCACGGCCATTTTGGAAAGATTTGGCCATTCCTTTATCCTGGTTCGAAGGAATGGCCTCTTAGGGTCGTGTGCATATGCTTATAGTTTTTATGGGTCACCGCCAGGTGGCGCTCGGTATGGGACCTATTTTTGGGAAGGGTTTTTATCCCGGTTCGGATGAATGGCCTCTTAGGGTCATGCTGTCCTGTTTATAATTTTTTTATTAGGTCACCGCTAGGTGGCGCTTGGTCTGAGCCTCATTTAAGGGGAGAGTTTGTCATTCCGGTTCAGATGAATGGCCTCTTATGGTCACGCGGCCATGTTTAAGATTTTATTTTGAAGTTGTCGCCAGGGGTGCTCGGTCAGAGCTCTATTTTTGGAAAAAGTTTTTCATCCCGGGTCGGATGAAGGGTCTCTTATGGTTAAGTGTCCTTGCTTACAAAATTTTTATCATGTCACCTGCATGTGGCGCTTAGTTTAAGCCTCTTTTTAGGTGAAAGTTTCTCCTCTCTGTTCAAAGGAATGGCCTCTTATGGTCATGCGGCGATGTTTGGAATTTGATTTTGAAGTTACCGCCAGGTGGCGCTCGGTTTGAGCCCCATTATAAGGAGAGTTTTAAATCCCGGTTCGAATGAATGGCCTCTTGTGTTCATGCGGCCCTGTTTTAAGATTTTTATTTTGGAGTTATCGCCATGTGGCGCGTGGTCAGTGCCCCATTTCGGTAAGATTTGTCAATCCCTGTTTGAATCGATAGTCTTTTATGGTCAAGTGGCAATATTTATAATTTTAATAAATACGTCACCACCAGGTAGCGCTCGGTCTGAGCCTTATTTCTGGAACGAGTTTTTCGACCCGGTTCGAACGAATAGGCTCTTAGGGTCTGGTGGCCATGTTTACAATTTTTATTTCATCGCCGCCAGTTGGCGCTCGAACCGAGCTCCATTTGAGGGAGAGTTTTGTATCCCGGTTCGAATGAATTGTCTCTTAGTGTCATGGTGTCCTATTTATAATTTTTTATCAAGTAACCGTCAGGTAGCGCTTGGTGTGAGCCCCAGTTTTGGAAGGAGTTTTTCATCCTGGTTCAAATGAATGTCCTCTTATGGTCATGCGGCCATGTTTATAATTCTTTATCAAGCGAATGCCAGGTGGCACTGGGTCTGAGCCCTATTTTTAAGGGTGCTTCTCATCCCGGTTCCAATCAATGGCGTTTTGTGTTCAGGTGATCATATTAATAATTATTGAATTCTTCACCGCCAGGTTGCGCTCGGTGTGAGTTCCATTTTTGGAAAGAGTTTTTCATCCCGGTTCGAATGAGTGGTCTCTTGTGGTCATGCGGCCAAGTTTTTTAAATTTATATTGGGCCACCGTCAGCTGGTGCTTGGTGCGAGCCCTTTTTTGGGAACTGTTTTTTATCCCGATTCACGATAATGGCCTCTTATCGCCATGTGGCTATGTTTACAATTTTTTATTTGGTGGTTGCCAGGTGGCGCTCGTTCTGGGCCCTCTTTTTGGAAAGGGTTTTTCATCCTAGTTCGAATGGTTGGTCTCTTTTGGTCATGCGGCCATGTTTAGATTATTCTACATTTTTAGTACCAGAGGGCGTGTTGAAGGAAATTTTTAAGGGTCAAATTATTCAATTGTTGGGCTGTTGCTAGTTATTTTGGAATTACGGCGTGAAAATACGTCAGGTTTTGCCTAGTTTCCAGGTGGCACTTGTAGGGGCTGGTGTTGCCTATCTCTTCCCTAGTGTGTAATGGCTTTCTAGAGAGGCATTTTCTCACAAAGGTTGGTGGCGTTGTTTTAAAGGAGTGCATTTAGTAGAGGATTTTTTCTGCTTCCGATGAAATGGGTCTCGACGCCCTACGAAGATGTTTACGTGGGAAAACAAGACGTTGAAAAAAGTTGTTCAAGCCTCTCGTTTTGCGGTTTTTCTCGCTAGGGCTTGGCGAACCGTTTTGAATGCTTTGTCGTGTTTGCCGTATGCAAAAGACTTAGTCCACCACTTATGATGGTTTGGTTTTGTGTTTAATTAAGAAATGTGGAGTCTGATGTTCGGTCTGTCATCCTTCATCCTTCAATCACACCGCACGTATCTCATTGTTACTCCGCAGTTAAAACGGTTTCTAGGCCGTTTTTTATCCATTTTTCTTCATTTTTTTGTAGGTTTAGTCTCGACTTACCTTCCTCGCACTATCTGTGTACTTTTCTTACTTTATTTCCGTAATTATTGTTTTTTATTATTGATCAATGAGTTCCGACGAGGATTTCAATCGTATGATCGTTGAAGGCCTCATGTATCGGGAGGCCCGGGATCCCAATGGGACCTTAGTTTGGGTCGCTGAGTGCGACCTAAATTGTAATCATGGAGATTCCACGGTCGGATTGACGTGTCGTAGCACATTAGTCCTTCGGGACGAAATGTGCCGGCACGTTAGGCGACCCGAGTGTCGGGTAGGTCCAGGTGAGTTGCATTCGCATCGTAATCCAACGGTGCATGAGGTGCGGTACCTTTCCTTGCGTTATAAGGTGCGCATCTTTTGCGCCGAACGCCGGAGTGTGGCTGGCATTCAGTATTATATCCGTGAGTTCGTTCAGCGCTATAACCTGCCGTGGTCACAGCGCGACGTGTACCGCAGTTTGCGGGACGTTACTCGTCTTTGTGACGACAGTGGGCGGGTATGGCGCCGAACCGTTCCGTGGTACTCTTCGGATTCCCCGGAACGTGCGGCGTACCTCCGCAGGCAAGAGGCTGGTCGAGCCAGGAGAGCGGCTCACCGTCTTGTTTTCGATGAGCGGTGTGATGTCGTGGGTGCTACCGAATCCCCCGTTATGCCGGTCGTTAGAGACCCAGCTACGCCTACGGGTAGTCCGGTTCTGGAACCTGTTAACGTTCCGCCAGTCGCTGAGGTTCCTGAGCTGGATTTTGTCCCGATTTAGGATTATGGTTACCATGTGTCGTTTATTAATATCTTGCAGCCACCAGAGGTTTTGGAAGCCGCTAGACTGGTTGTTGGTTGCCGTGTTTCATTTAGCTCTATCCAGAATGCACTCCATAGAGTGCAACGTTGGTTCAAGGTAAAGACGGATGGAATACGGAGGAGTCCGCTGCCGGAGGAAGGGAAGACGGGAGAAGGACAACGGAAACAAATCCTGGAGAGAGTCGCAAGAGGATTGGAGCAGTTAGGAATCACGCGGGAACGTTACGAGAGACTGCAAGGGCCGCTCATCCGGAAAACAATCAGACCCAAGAGGGGGCTCTTGGACGTGAGAGGAAGTGCTCTTAATTGGTTACTTGGGGCAGCCACGGATAAATCGCTAGAGGGGTTGAACGATCATCTGGAGGCGTCGGCGAAGGAGACATCAGGAATCGTGCACACTATGAGCCAACAAGCCACGTTGGTAAATGACACACTTGGAGAGTTGCAGGACCATGCGCTGGCCATAGACCAGTTGGACCATAGCCTACTACAATCACGGCCACTCAGCTGGCTATCTCTCCTGTACCAATAAGCCCCACCTAGTGACGTCATGGTAAGATCACGTGCTATTCTCTGAATGGCTGCCCCTTTCTTTAACTTCCTTCTATCACTTGCGCTCTAAATACCCTATTCCAACTTTCCACAGTTCCTTTCCACAGTTTTCATTTTTCTCCATTTCTCGTTGGCCATTGTTGCCATCGGTAGCCATTCTTGACACTTGTTGACCCCGATTCGTGCACGTTCTCTTTTCACGTGAAAATAACTTTTAAAAAGAATGAAAGTAAAATGCTGTGTCTTGTCTTGTCCTCGTAAATCCTATGGAACAAACAAATCTAAAGTTTCTTGGCATTTTTTCCCACGCGATGAAAATGTGTTGAAAACGTGGCTAAAAAATGTCGACAAGAATATTGATTTAACCAAATTTATTAAAGATTCACGCATATGATGCAGTGTACATTTTGATGAAAAAGTTTTCAAAATAAGTAGAACTGAAAAAAATATGCTATCAAAGCAAGCTATTCCTAGCATTTTCACATCACCGAATTTAGCACTTGTATAGAAAATCTAATCAAAATTTTCTGTTTTTATTGGTTAATCTTGCTCCTCCTTACAGAATGTTGCTGAGCTACCACAGCGCATGCCTTTTTAAAGAACTGAATTGTTATCTTCCACTCCTTGCCAATGGATCATCTCACTACTTGGTCTCTGACATTAAAAAACCATTCTCAGATGAAGATGACACAAGACTGTATGAATTAGATGTTGATACATGCTTACACATTGGTTCACAACAAAGAAAAATCCGATGGAATGCTTCACTAAAGAAACGCTAGATGCAATTATCTTTACATCACGCTCCACTTCGAAGTGTATTAAGTACCTCCTGAACACTGGTGTCCAGTTTGTCCTCAATCGTAGATTTTCTACTGACAACAAAGAGTGATTTCATGGCTCTGTTCGCAATTACTGTGGAAGTAATGATCATCCTTCCGTTGCTCAATGTCTCAGTGCTATAGACCAAATGAACAGAGCCCAACTAGCTTTAACTTCCATGGATTGTAATACTCCTTTAAGTGCGGAAGCTGTTTTGAGAAAAAACGATCCATTGATTTTCAATGCCAGAAACAAAACTTGCACGAAACAAAGGTTAATAAAATTTTTGCTCACTTCTACAAGCTTAACGGCACCTATTTCGGATAAGATAAATTCACATACAGGTATAACACACAGACAAATATTCAAAAATATTTAATATTTCAGTTCATGTTTTTGTTAGATCATTTACCATTGTCTCCGGAAGCAGCGACATGTGTGTATGTTACAGGATATTTCATTTTAAGTATGCGCAGCGTAATGTTTTCTGCATTGATTGTTATAACAAATTAGTTACTTTTTCTTCTAATGCACGCTGCTAAAGGTTGATTAAGCACTTAGGTGAGTTTCGAAACAAACAAATATCTATCTAATTCCACATAATATTTCTATTTTCTATATTCCTGTAAAAGATAGAGGGGGATTGAAATATCCTGGGTAATCAACAGCGGCAAGAATGTGGAATGTTCAGTGTTTTTTTCAATAGTGGTCAATATCAATGATGGTAAGCAAAATAAAAAAACTTGTCTGTTTTAGTTGCGTTTCAATCGAGCACACAAGGCAACCCGAAGCACGATAGAACGTACGTTTGGAATTTGGGAAAAAGATTTTATTGCCTACATGTTGAACTCAGACTCACTCCAAGTCGAGCTTCTTGGTTCGTTTGTTATAATAATATTTTATCGTTTGACCTTTGTATAAGCTATGATTTTTCCCTATTACAGCGTAATAATAGCGTGTAGTGTTTTCCATATCATTGCTATTGATCGGAATCAGCCATTGGATGACGAAGATATTGAGATGGAAGATGATCACGACGAAATAATCCCTCCGGCTGTCCCACAAAACGGAGGCGGTAATCTAAACGAAGCTTTTATTCGTCGCCAAGGATTTGCTAAAAGAGCACGCATCACACAACATTCATTTTGAAACAGTGTATTTTGTTTTATACAATGATTTCATTTGTGTACATCACAGTTCGTCTTTTGAGTTGAAAAAAGATCATGAAGATCGCTAGGAAGTTCAGATTTGTCATATGGCTCGCCTAGTTCACGTCTAGCTTGCATAATAAATACTAGCATTTTGAGCCACTGTTCTTTCACACGATAGTTTGCTGATGTTTCAGATGATGAGCAAACATTCAATTTCGCGTTTTTTACCTGCTGCCTCATGCTGAATTGTGTGGTTGATGAACGTTTTCTGCTATTTTTAACACTCCCGTCAAAAGGGGCTGAAGAAGATAGTCGTGAATGAGTTGCTGATGATGATGGAGTAGCTGAGCCTGACGGAGTTGCTGAGTATGACGTAATGACCTACTTTGATGGAATCACTGGCACGGCTGCAATTGGCAATCCTGACGACCTTCCATCGCATATGGCCAAAGGAAACGGTGTCGTTGGTACAGGAGACGAATTGTGTGCTTCCCGACTTATAATTCAATAAATCACAGTTAGTCAACGTCACACTATTAAGTTAGTAAATTGTGCTTACATTTCGTCTGTTACTTCAAAATCAATATCTTGTAGCCTTGCATCACCGCGTTGAACTTGGTCGTACAGTGATTTTAAAGCTTCCTCGTCAAGAGTCTCAGAATCACAGCTTCCCTATAAAATTGGAAATAATTAATGAATGCATTTAGTATAAACACACAAACCATTTCTTCAACTTACGGGAATTATTTCTCCTGGCAGACATGGGTTGTCTTTCTCAAAAACATGTATGTTAAGTTTCTCGTACAGTGGCTTCAGCTGAAATGCTGGGACACCACCTACAACATTTAAACAAAATGCACAAACTGAAAATAAAATAGGTTTAAAATATTTACCTGTCCCCTTAAGTGAGTTGACATATAACCCAATATCTTTCTTTGCTGCCGTTTTCAAATTATTCCATTTCTTTTTCAGTTCTTCAACACTTCTTGGTTTAGATTCAGCAAAGGATGTTCTAAGAACGTGTGCTATACTTTCCCACGCCGCAGTTTTAGCTTCTCTAGGGACACCACTATCAAAAGCACCTTCAATGACATCCTATTTGAAAATGTGAGTGGTAAAAATGAGAAAATGCATTCAAACAACCAATAGTATTTTCACTTTACCTTGTTTAAGATGAATTGGTCAACAAACGTTTCGGTTTCGATCTCAGACCACAGTTCCCTTGGCCCCTTGTTTACAGTTTTTCGAGCCATACTATTAACTAAAATAGTATTTTACAAATACACAGAAAAAGAAACGAATGTTTGTCTTCTTTTAGTGAAACACACGAGTTTGTTTTTGGACAGGCACCTTATTCGTCTGCTAAATTCACCGCAACGGAAATTGCTATTGGTTGACGCTAGGCACGCCAAACGCTTTATCCTACTATTGCTCTGCCCGGTTACACCGATCCGGTAAAAAGAAGAAGTGAATTAGTAGCGTTGTGAAGAGGGCATGGGATTTCCAAATATCTCGACAGACAAATCACTGGGTTAATTTGAGGGTTCAGGACCTTTTGGACAAAATTTACGTGCTTTCCTTGGTTTAGGCAGGTAAAGGGACACTGCGGAAGCAGAAAATGTTAATGATTCCCTAACTATTGAAGCTAGTTCCGATACCCTTAATAATGTTGCGAGGGCTAGCAGCGCAGCCAACTTACGTGAAAAATGGCCAAGGCTGATTGTCAAATCCAATTTTGATTTAAGGTAGTCTACAACGACGTCCACGTTCCAAGTTCTTTGATACATGGGCCTGGGTGGGTTTAAGTTATAAACGCCCTTCATTAGACTGATTACTAAAGGATATTTACCAAATGAGTTACCATCGATTGGGTCTAAAGTTACGAACAACATTAACCTATAGACATTTATGGTGCTGAAGACTTCCCCTTCTTCCAAGGCCTTGGATAGAAACAGTAACACATTACCTATGCTGTTGAGAACGGGATTGAGACTGAATGTGCCACACCAATCATTCAAGTGATTTCAAGATTACTGATATGATCCATGTGTTGTTTGGTTTGGATCCGGCGAAAAGAGTGGGTTAACGTGTTCCAGAATTCCTTGCCTTCTGAGACGTACCCTGAGAGTTTCCAGGCGAACATTCTGAAAGCTGTTCTGCCGAAGGGGATGTGCATATCTCCGGGGACAGACTAAGAGATCGGAACTTCCCACATAACCATTTAATGCAGTAACTCATCCTAAATCTGTCTTACTAAGACGTATAGTACTGGACTGCAAAAGGACGGTATAAGGACGCGCTTAAGCCACGATCGTTTTTTTAAATAAATCACGTCCCACAGATGACATCTTATTTTGATCCATTTCTTTAAAAGCCACGTTGCCACAATTAACAGTGTAGCGTTTGGGTTCAACTTTCTAAGAAATACGTAAACAAAACAACAATCTAGAATTGCTTTTTTCAATACGTAGTGATTGGTTAAGAAGAAGAAGCTCTGTCTATGATGCAGGAGTCCAATGATCGAAACCCTGAAGAATTTCTTTTCTCTTCTGGTATTTTGGTCAAAGAGCGCAAAGTGTCAATTATTAAATGCTAAATTTTATTCAAAAATGTATTTCTTAATGATGAAAGCTAAAATGATTTTACTGTATAATTTGTCAGTCTAAACATATTTATAAAAGTATTGAATGTTGCGTATATGGTAGACTAATCAACTGTCAAGTGGGATTCCCGTGTTCGAATCTGATGACAGAATATTGTTTTTTGCGTTCATTTTGGTAGAGCAAAAAGTCGTCCCGGTGAACACTAAAATGAGAGCTTTGGTGACCGTAAAAATCTGTGTATTTGAGCAGTTTTTGCCGGTCATCAACACCTGCTAAAATCATCTTTTAGTCGTTATTGTAGGATTTCAGGACAGAATGAAGAAATCCTAGTAGTGTTGTTGGGATGAATAAATATCCTTTAAAAGCCATTAGTGTGCTGTTTGGGTTAGGCTTTTTGCGACGATTTACAATCTCTCCAGTCCAGTTTTCTCCTTCCGTACTAACACATAGACGTACCCTAGATGTATACGGAGTATACTGAAACGGATGTGGGGCATACGTGATTGATATCCAAAAGACGCTTCTTACATATCCTTTTTTCCCTTCCCTGCATGTACAGTATCCTGCACAAAAAGGTGAACACCGATTTATTTTGAAAAAGCCATCTGTGGGTAGAAAATATGAATAGTTTACCTTTTTAAGGAGAGGTAGGGCGGTTTTGGCGCAAAATCATCATAAGGGGGGTTGGGTAATGTCAGTCCAGACACTTTTTTTTTGCCCTAGGTATTAAATGTCTGGAAAAGTGTAGACTGTATCATCGGTAGACTCCCCTACCCCCCGGCTAAGTAGAACTATTTTTGCAATACAAAATAGTCTTTCCATTACTCTTTATTGTCATTATCGGGTCGGGTAATCGGGTAGCATATGGAAACACAAAATTATTTTATCAGTTTGCTAGCTATTAGTCATCAAACTGTTAGTGGCATGTTCGATACGTTTCCGGAAACGACGCGGGAGTTCCGCGTTCAAGGCTTGTTTGCGTTAATAGTATTCAGAGTGAATTTAACTATTGAATATAATTAGATAAAATTGTGATGAGACATATAACATTTAAAATTTTGAAAATAGTATTTAAATACGGAAAAACCATGTAAGAAATTGCCATGGAAACGAGAAAACCATTAGTTAGCTCGCATCCTTACATCAGTGTGTGCTGGGAATACTTGCCGTTAGGCATAGCCAAGAATTTTACAAAGTTTTATCATTTTTCTACTCTACTGGTCTACGCGAGACAGACTAAAGGAATGGAAGTTTCGTGTCTATGGCAACTAAACATTTGTTGTAGGCGGATTTGCTTAACCGACAAAAACCAAAGAATACTTTAATTATATCATTATTAAATTATAATAATATAATATAAATCACAATTTATTAAAAAATAACAATTGGAATTAATAATATATATTAAATATATTAATTATAATAGTGACTTATTAAGTATTCTTTTAATGAAAACGTTTCAAAACAAAAGAATGCCTAATAATTTGCTATTGTAATAAATAAATCTAATATTCATAAAAAGAAATTATATATTATTTTATTTCAGTTAAAAATTTTTATATTAATTAAGTATAGTAAAAACTTTTCTAACTTAATTATCATAGACCTACAATACTTAACTTAACAATACTTTTAAAAATGTCGTAATACTAATAACGTAAATACTAAAATCACTTTATCAACTAAATAACCATTTAAATATACTAAATACTAAACATTTAATATTAAATATACATCCAACAACTAGATTTGAACCTAGATCCGTTTTCTTAACTATCCAGTGTTATACCACTGAGCTAGCAAAGTAATGAATCCTTTTAAATATTTTGCAATATCCATATACGTATTTAATCTATATTACCAATTAATGACGGCAACATTGCATATCAACAGTTGGCAACATTGTAATTTAAGCAGAACATTTATTCAGTTTACAAGTAGATACAGATCAGTTCAGTATACTTGCTTCTCTGAATTAAGTAAAAGTATAGTAACAATAAAGTATATTTGGTCGGGTAAAATAGACTTTATCCGAAGGATTGACTATCTGGTTTGGGTTGGGAGGTTGGAAGAACCACGAGATGGCACGTCTGACGATTCAGCCTGATTTGGCCAAAAACACAAAGTATTTATGGGGGAAATTTTTACATAGTAAATTATACAAAAATACACTGAATCTAACGTCAGGCGCCAGACGTTTGATTCGGTCGTTTTCAACAAACCAAACCAATTTTTAAGATTTCCTAAAAACCACCAACGCTTTCATTCGCAAATTCTGGAGTTGTTGTTCTTCGTTTGAACAGTGAATTTTCTGTTTAGGAAAACTTTTAAATTTAACTCCATCCTTGTGATTCTTTTCACAGTTTCGTACGCAACACTACATCTTGTTAAACTTACAAGTTTGACGTTTATAGAGTGAACAACTATACACCAGCTAGCTAAAGAATTCGGGTTCTTCTGCCAGCAGGGTCGATCACAAAAAAGGACTCTTAAACAAATATTAACTACAAATAAATTAGACTTAAAAGGAGATGGAGGGAAAAATTAGGTTATCACCAAATGAATAGCGAATCCACTGTTAGGTACAACAGTGAGGTAAAACATAGTTATAGAGAAGAAAACAATATTTTTAAAGTGAAATGGTTGGTTTTCCCATAAGACGCTGTGGACAACGTACCACAAATTGGACACAAATTTGATTTTCGCATTTGCGGAGAATGCGCAACTTAGGATGTCCAACTGCTCCATTCTTATTTGCCTCTTATTCCTTTATTTTTAACTGTCTGTCCAAGGTTCTGTCTTGCCGACATTCTTGTCACTGAATCAGAGGATATGCCAAGTTATTAGTTTATGCCATTACGTATTTTAAGAATGTTCAATAACTTAAACACTTACCGTGGGTATTATACAAGTTCTTCAGAACGCACAGAAATAAGAAACAATCCGATTTGTAGAGAACTAGAGATATACATTAAAGAAACTTGTGGTTTAATGAAAACACACACGAGACAAACAGAGGACGAAAAATGCAATTGAAAGTTTTGAAACTAGAAAAAGCTATTGCAAAACGTTTTGCAGGTGCAATAACGCTGTCAAAATGAAGTTACTTTCGATTCATACACTGTTGCCAATTTACAAACTTCAAATCTTAAAAAAAAGTATTTTGTATTTGTATTTGTATTTTATTCACTTTCAGCGTAAACGACCAATACAAAATTACAAATACAAATATTTTAAATAAAAATCAGCCCAAATACAAATACCGAATAAAATACGTATTTTAAGTATTTTATTTTAAAATACTTTTATTTTAATACCCAAATACGATACACTGTACTATACTATACTATACTATACTATACTATACTATACTATACGATACTATTCGTTAATATTTTTTTTCTTAGCTCATGGAACTCCCATTGATTGGTACAATTTTTGCCGTGAAGTTTCGGAAGATGTAGTAATTAACAATTCTGAAAAGATTGGTGGCTTTGGTATTACGGTAGAAATAGACGAATCGAAACTTGGCAAAAGTAATCTGTTAGATGCTGTAATGATTTTAGTTATTGTAATTAAACGTTTTTATAGGAAAATATAATCGAGGCAAAAGGGTAGAGGGAGTATGGGTTTTTGGTGGAGTTGAAAGAATATCTGGAAAATGTTTTCTTGTAGCAGTGAGTGATAGATCGGCAAATACGTTATTGGATGTAATCAAAGAATGGATTCCACCTGGTTCTATCATTATATCTGATTGCTGGAAAGCATATGAAAAAATAGAGTTAGTTTTTACTTATATTTATTTGATGTATGTTTTATTGTTAATAATTGTTTGTTTTTAAATTAGGGAACACAATAACTACATTCATCTGAAAGTTAATCATAGCTTGCATTTTAAAGATCCCGAAAATAGAGCACATACCAACCAAATAGAGGGTAAATCAATTTATATTTAGTCTAATTAGTAATAAGTTATTGTTTTTTTCAGGTTTGTGGAATTTAGCCAAAAAAATCCTCCAAATACAAACAGAAGCAAAAAAATTTTTGCTGGTTATTTAGCAACCTTTATGCTGCGTACCAAATGGAAAGGAAAAGATGGCTCTAAGTTATTTATGCAATATGCAGCTAAATTGTATTGTGAGGAATCTACTACAGACGTAACTGAAACAAAACGGTTAAAGAGTGCTTGTAAGGAAAACATACTTTACTTTATTTTACTTATGTTACAAAAAATTAATAATAATATTTATCATTCGGAAAAAAATTGATTAGGAATTGGTGTTTCGTCAACTATGTATGTGGAGAAGTTTAGGTTTGGGGACTCTACACTGAATGTAAAGTTAGATGCCTAGGAAATAGTTTTTTTAATGTGTTAGAGTGTCGATTGAAAAGTAAAATTTATTACCGTATTTTTTAATGGGGTGGAGCAAATTGGGTGATTTGTTGTTTTTTCTTCCGTTTGAATTGATATTTCAGTTGAGTTGATTATTGTTTTTGATATTAGTTCCTAAAGTTTGTTGTTTTTCTTGTAACTAGTAATAGAAAGTTTTATTATAGTAATAGATATATTTACATCAGTTAATATTGATAGGTTTTGGAAAGCTAATTTGAGATCCGGTTTAGTTGAATTTGTATCTTCTTTTCCTAATGCTAATGTCATTTTCTAAACCAGAAATCGAAAAATAGTATGAAGTTTAATATATTTGTTGTTATAAATAATTATTACCGTTTCTAATTTTTTAGTTTCTTCTTCAACAATACTCCCTTTATTATTTAAAAATACACCCATGTTTTTCATGCACAATTGTCTGACCATCTTAGGCAGACTTGAAAGAAGCTCACCGATTTCGGAGCGCGCTCAGAGCTATCCGCTCACACCCGTAAAACGAGCAAATCGCGCTCTCCGCTCACCATTTGAAAAAAAGAGCGTGATCCGCTCGCAAAAGCTCTTTTTCCGCTCTTCAAAATTTTGTTGCTGAATGTTGACTGAAAATTTCCGTTTCTCATATACATATTCCATTTTAACATGTGTATTGTAATTGAATACATGTAGTATTTTACATTTTTGAGTTTCAGTTTAGGCTTTTTTTCAGAATTGAATTCTTATTTACTTTAACTTAGTAATAATTTTACTTAGTTTTAGAAGGACTAGTCTTCCAGTTTCTTGAACATGTGCCATTTTGTTTTAAGAAAACCAGTCTATCAAAATTTGCATCAGATAAATTTGTACGCTTCGGTACAAAAATCAAGCTAGCAACAATAAACAGGCGCTCACAGGCAGCAGAAGATGGCAATGCGCTTTTGTACTGTCTATAACAAAAAAAATTATTGGAATTAGTTTTTTACGTTAATATTTGAATTATTAATTTCTACATGAATGTTTGCTTGATTGTTTGGTAGCGATTGAGATCCTCAAGAATACCGTAGCCGTCATTGACGTAGCGATCCACTTCGCCCAGTTCCGCAGAGGCCTTCCATTTCAACCCGTTCAAGAACCGGGAATTTTTCCTTGGTTGTGAAGCAGTTTCACTTAAACTAGCTGTGGCGGTGTCTTCACCCTCGATGCTTTCATTTTCCCTATTCAATCCACAGGAAAAACAGTATTATTATTTAAGCACAAGTCAACCAATAAACAATCGAATTTTAACTTACAAATTGCTGACGCATCTCTTTACTTCTTTTTCGAGAAGTTTAACGTATTCAGGTTTCTGTTCCTTTGTTAACCATGATAATTTAAAGCGGGGATCACTTATAGATGCGAGACGGAGATCGCTGTTTAGAAAGAACGATTGAAACCTTTTCTCTATTCCATCTAAAAGACAGTTCACAAGCGGTGTGCAGTAGATGATGTTTCTATCTTCTTTGAATTCGGCAATTTTTTCCTTCAAAATCGTGAGAACGGGGAGGACACACCCAGCTGACATTTTTTCCTTATTTTGAAAGACGTCAAGGGCTTCAGTTAGTGGCTTCATTATCTTAATATATTCCCTCAAAAATTCCTCTTCCAAAACAGTAAGTTTCTTCAGTTTGAAGTGATCAAAGGCAATAGCAAGGTTATCTCTATTTTTCGTCAAAAAGCTTTCCACATTAACCAAAGCATCAAAATAGCTGTTCCACCTGGAATAGATAATCAGTATGTCAGCAATTTATCAATAATTTCAATACAATGCAAATTCCTATCTCTTACCTTGTGGCGTTGTGGATCACGAAAAGTTCGCTCATTGTAGCTTTGATGAAATCGGATGCTAAGGAGGAACGGCTCTGTTTATTCCAGATTGCCGTAAGCTTTGCATCCACACTGCTCTTCAATTTTTGAAACCGTACACTGTCAATATTCTTCACATCAGTTGTGGCCACCAAATTCAGGGAATGACAGCTGCATCTCATGTGGGTAGGTAGATGAATATGATCTTTAAGGCATAAGTCATTGTCAGCGTCACCAAGATCTACCTCCTCTGGTCCACAATTCATAATGTCGCCTATATCAATAAATACAAAATCGTCTTTCTCGTCTTCGTCATGGGACATATCTTCGTCAGCGGCTGGGTTTTTTTCAGGTGAGAAGGTCGTTTGAACATGTCAAAGGCTTTTAAAAAGTTCGATCCATTGTCAGTAATGGTGCAGTTTACTTTGGAGCAAATCTTGAATTCTGTGTGCATATCTGATATGGCCTTGCCAACAACATTGTATGTGTGGAAACCGTAAATTCGTCTAACACCCAAATACTCACTGCGACGATCAAGATCTTGCCCCATCCAATGAACTGCCATTCCTAAAAAGCTACGTCGCCGTGAAGTCCAGCAGTCTGCTGTGGTGCTGACATAATCAGCTTTGTCAAGTTCCAAAATCAAATCTGCTTTGCTCGTGCTGTAAGTCTTCTTTAATAGTTCCACCATGAAGGGGCGACTCCTTATAACAAGTGGCCCAGACAATCCACCAATGAGGTTCTTGAATGCTTCCTTTTCGACTTCACTGAAAGGAAGGAGGTCAGCAATCAGGTGGTTCTGAAAAAAGTAAAAGTTCAAATCATGAATGGGATGAGATCAGATGAGATAAGACTATGACTAATGTGAAGAAAAACTAACCAGAATAGCTTTGTCCAAATCTTCCTGTGTTCTAATCTGCTTATACTTCCAAGAACTATCCAAATGATTCTTTATAGAAGGCTGATTAGCCTTTTTTACTTTTCTCGTGGTAGAGAGTCCAGCTTGAACAGGATTAGATGACTGTCTTTCTTCGCTTGGTTCTTGGTTTCTTCTTTGCCAAGCAGAGTTAAATTCTGTTAGGTGTGTAGGGTGTATTGTCTAGAACGAACAAAAATTAGAATTTTTCCAGAATGGATGACTACGATAACAAACAACTTACTCTTATGTGCCTTTTGGCATTGTAGCCAGAATTGTTGGTAATGGTCAGAAGTTCAATCTCGCCTTTTTTATTAAACTTTGTTTTTGTCTTGTGGCATATGAGGCATTTAACTAAAAAGCCTTTGCCAACTTTTTTGTCGTACATGAATTGGAAGTAGTTCGATGGCAACTTAATTCTGGATTCATTCCAGCTTGTTGGTTTTTTCCCCCCGGGGTTTCAATTTTCAACTTCAACATGAGAAGAGGAATTTACACTAAGGAGAATTTAAAAATAGACAAATGAATTAGATACGACCATACAGGGAAAGGGAATCAGGGATACAGGCCATAAAGGATACATACAGCCAGTCAGCCACACAACATTGAAAAACACAACATTGATTCACTATGAAAATAGTTTTTTTCTACTTACGAGGAATTTTCAGGATTTGATTCTGATTCAGATTCCGAGCCATCAGAGGCTGATAGTGTGATTTGGTCAGCCATGCCTTTACTTAAATAGTTATATTTGCACTTGCCATTTACATTGCTTTAGATTTAGAAGTCAGCCTCTTGTTGTCTGCTTTGAAATTGACAAATTGCACTTGTCGAAAATATTGGTTGATAGATGGCGCCACGATCACGAGCTTCCGCTTTTGACTCGTCCACTCCCGCTCTAGCTCGCGATTTTTAAAATAGAGCGGCTCTAGCTCGCCGCTCACCGAAAAACGCGAGCGTGCTCGCATTCCGCTCTAGCTCAGAGAGCGCTCGTTTCAACTCTGATCTTAGGGGTGGATCCTTTTAAATTGCGCCAGGCGTGAATCAGGTATTCTTATATTAATTAATTATTAGTTGAAAATTTTACTTATTTTTATATTTATTAGTTTTATGCTATTACTTGTTATTTCTTCTACGTATGTCGGGTTCATGATTTCCCGCTGGATTGCTCCTGGTTTTCCGCCTTTGCCAGATCGTTTGTGCGCTAAGAAATAATTTTTTATTTGAAATATATTTAGTTAAAAGTTATTGTACTCACTTTTTAAATATTCATTAGTGAATATTGAAGACATTAATTCACTTGTGAATTTGTACTTGGTGTAGTGGGAATTTTTAATGGTATCAATTGTCCAGTCTTCTGCTACTATTTCATTGACTTTTTGTTCAAGTTGTTGTTTAACACGCAATGGAATTGTAAATGGCTGTGTTGTGGGATATTTCAAAAAAGAAATTTAGTTAAGTTATTAGTTTGAATATGTTATTGAATATATTAACATATTACTGTAAGTTCGTAGTTTTGTAAGGTTACATCAGATTCATCTTCAGATACATTGTTATATGAAGTTGAATCTTCCTCGTTGTTATTAGATTCAGGAATGATGTTTTTTTTGGTTTTTTTTTTTGAAGGAAAATTTTTCATTTTTTGCTACACAGTAGGGTAGACTGTAGTAAGCCGGGACGGTTTTTGTTTTCCCCCTATATCTCCCAAACTAATCATTAAATTAATTTATTATTTTGTTTTTAATTATTCCATACGGTAATGTACCCCCAATATTTTTTATATAATTTAATAATAAACCATTTTCCCATATAAGACCTTTAAAATTTTATTAGATTTGTGGGAGAAGCCTATTTTGAGGGGTTAGTAAGGACACTAGGGTGGGTGGTGAGGGACGTCCTCCATTTTCGCCTTAAAATTCATTTAAAAAATTTTGAAAAATTGAAATAGCGTCCCACTGCATAGACTGTATAAGTTAATAAATGTTTCAATTTGATTATTGTGTTAATAAAATTTTTTTCTTATATGATAAAAAACCCTTATTACAAGATAGGTTGGGGTTGGGCTTATTGTAATCGATTAATATGCTGAATAATCGATTGCTTGTGATCATTGTAAGGAACAGTAATGGCGTAATGAGCTCGGTGATGATTGATGGGCTTGAAGGCCAAACCCGCCCACTAATGTCCCATTTTAGTCAAAAACAGCTGTCCCGATTTCCCGATAAAGACTATTTTTTTAAAACGTTAATAATATCTACAGTAATTGATCGAAAATTATAATTTTTGTTTTTAACAATAAAGAAATGATTAAGCTTCATTTCCATATTAAATTTACATGCCATTTGCGATTATTTTTTTCTAGAAACATTAAATGGTGGAGACAAAATTAACTAAAAAAAACCGTTTTTTTAGTTTTGTTAATAACTGATACAGTTATTGACAAAACTCAACCAAATTTCATGCCAAAGTAGATTGTATGTATCTAAATAACATACAAAAAAAAATTTAATTTTATTAGAATCTACTATTTTTCCTCCTACTGTCCCTCTTGACCCGGTGTCCCGGCATACTCCAGTCTCCCCTATTCTAAGAGTTCTTTACCTTATTTATTTCGTTTTCTTCTTTTATAGTTTTTGATTCAGCTTGAAGTTTTAAGATTTTGGCCACTAAAGATGTTTTTTTTTCACTAAGAATTTTTTTTTCTTCTGTTTTGGTCATTTTAAAAATTTGTATGTAATTGTATTTTTGAATTTTTTGAATCTGTAGGAAAAAACAGTAGTAGATAGTTTTTCCAGTGTTTTGACTTTATATATATAATTATGTAATTTATAGTTTTCATGAATTATTCTTAATTGACTTTATTTGCTTGTTATTTATTTAAATAAATTTATTTATAATTTAGTATTTTAAAATGAAGTTATTGAATGTAAATTTTATATTCAGTGTTCTGTATTTGTCAAATAAAATAAAATAAAATACAAATAAAATACAATAAAAACGGTATTTTTTATTTTATTTTCAGCGTTTATTTTTGTTTAATTTCCCCTGTATTTTATTTGGTATTTTCTGCGTTTTTATTAAAATACTCAAATAAAATACTCAAAATACTCGACGATTTAAAAAAAAATTATGTCAATTTTCGACCTTTTCTACTTCCTTTTCCTACTGTTTAGTATTTAAGAATTTCACTAGCAGCCGACAACAAAACAGTGCCTCGTCATTATGTCAAGCATTATTAGACGATAAGACGCAAGATAAGACTCGTTTCTAAAATTGCACGACCTACCTCAACAGTTTCAAAATTTTACTGCATACAATTTATCCTACTGACTGAAGACTCTGAAGTCTGAAGTACTAATTTTGTGATTTATCACTGGTAAAGTGGTAATATATTTTTACTTTTATTGTTACATAGGGGTATCTTGTAGAAATGTATAAGTGCAAAGTTTGATTTGATTTATTATAATCTTTTTAAGTTTTCCATGTCATAAATTGTGACATGGGTGTTGAGTCCTGTTGACTATATATGTTATTTTAAATTGATATAGAACTAGAATATCCCTTCAAGACTTCATGATATCGAGCAAATGGGGCGTCCAAAAATGAATAAGCCTATACCAACCAAGAAAGGCCAGAGAGGAAGGCCTCGAAAGAACAATCCCAAACATCCATCATGTGAGCTCGACAATGATGTTGGACAAGAAGTTGAAAATATCCCAGAAGAACAGGATAGTAACATAAGTGAAGAACAAGACGAGAATGAAGGAGAGCAAGATGAATCAAATACAACAATTGGTTCCAACTCAAGTGGAAGTTCAAAACCACCACCTGGTAACCTAATCTCAAACTTTACAATCCAAAGCTGGCCCTCTTGGCGTAAGAAATTTTTACTAACTGGAGAGAAGACACCAAGAAGGTATACGCCCAATGCCTGTTTTGTCAAGATAAACGTTTTTTCTCTGGATCAAAACAAGCTTACACCAACTTTTCAACTCATTGTTCAAGAGTTCACTGCGAAGAATGGCAAAAGTTTACAGCACCAGGAACAGTTCGAAATCAAGGTTCAATTAAGCCTTTCACTGTTCAAACTACGATGCATAATTCAAGAAAAAACCAGTTAGACGTAGGGCTCACTCGAGTTGTAAGCGAAGGGAATCTTTCTCTTAACATCTTAGCAAACAAAACTGTTCGTGAATGGATTGAGGTAACATATTCATAGTTTTAATCTAACCTCAGTTTGTTGTTATCACATTTAACATGTGTTACTTTTTTTAATTGGCAGTTCCTGGTTACCATTTGCCCTCGGTTTATGTAATGAGAAACTCACTCATACCACAAAGATATGAATAAATTAAAGAATACATCAAGAAGAAACTGTCATCCTGCACGGCTTTATCTATAATACTAGATATTTGGTCATGTAAGAGTATGGTCGGTTACATTGGCTTTACTTGTTCTGGAGTATTGAAAACATATGAGCCGTTCAAGTGCTTCTTATCAATTAGACAAGTCAAAGGGAAACATACTGGTGAAGCAATTCTTAATGAATATGAAGGTGTCATACAGGAGTGGGATATTCCAATTTCAAAGGTAAATCTATATAATTTAAGACTATTTTCTCCAAGACCAAGGATAATTACTACAGATTTTTCTTGTTAGATCGTTCGAGTCATCACAGACGGAGGAAGTAACATGATACGCGCGTTTAATATAAAATTCCCAACCAATCAGTCTGAAACTCTCACTCAGTCATCGGTTGAACAAGTCGAGCGCTCCGAGCCTGATCCCAATCCCTCAATCAATATCGCAGATAGCGAACGTTTGGTGGAAATCGAAATTGAGCTTGACGACGATAGTTCTTTGTGGGGTAGAATTGATGATATTCAGTTATCATGTCAAGAAATGGACGAGGTTTTCGATCAGATGAATGAAGAGGAACAAGTAGAAATGACGGAGGTTGAAAAGTCGTTGCAAGATAGTTTCTTTGACTTTGGAAGAAGCAACAATGACTTTATGCATTCTCTTATTCTCCTATCAACACATCTTCGCGCGCATTGTATTGCACATTTATTACAGCTTGTAATCAAGGATGGGCTCAAGGCAATCAACGTAAGGATACTATTTGTTACATTGATAATAAAATTATATGCTAATTCAGAAATTCTTTTAGAAAGCTGTAGTCGATGCCATGGATAAAGCTTTTAGTATCATCAGTGCGGTGCGCAGGAGTGTGAATGACACCGAAATGGTTTATAATGCAACAAAATTACATCTTCCAGCCAAGAATGTCACACGATGGAATTCACAATTTTACTCAATTAAGGGGGTGCTACGGATGTTAGAAATCGACCCCTTGATTCAGACTAAGTTAAATGCAACAAAAGACAAATCGAATCGTCTGACGAGCAGGATGATTGCTATTCTGAAAGAGTTAGTCCTGATTTTAGAGCCTTTTCAAGAGGCTACTGATGATCTACAGGCCGATTACGAGACACTTGGAAACGTTATCCCTGCTTATTTGGACCTACTAAATAAAGTTAGTTTGACACGGGAAGAAGACGACGGAACTCTTATCAACAATCCAAAAAGCCCTTTGGCCGGAAAAATTAATCACTGTGCAGATCTGGCTGAGGCTCTCAAAAAATCGCTTGAATCTAGAATGTCATTTGTCTTACAAGACACTTTTTATGTGCTAGGTAAAAAACCGAGTTATTCACACTTAACTATTTCCCATGTTAATTACATTTGACTTTTCCAAATTTGCCATTCTAGATCCCCGGTTCAAGAAATGCTGGATCTCTACAACTTCAATGTCAGAGTACGCTCTCCTAGATAGCGTCAGATTTGAACTGACGTCAAGATATTCAAACCTGAAGGACGGTGAAAATGCATCTCGCACTCTCAATCAAGGAAATGAGGACGAAGGAGCGACTAATAAAGAAAGTGGTCCAACACCCAGCAAGAAAAAACGGAATTTGTACAGCACTATCAATGCTACAGAACGTCCCCCTTCAGCTGGCAGTTCTCAAATTCTCGAAGAATTCGAAGTCTATCTGAACGAGAAAACCCTCCCTATGGAACAGGAGGATAATTCTGGTGTCGTAACACCAACAAGATCACCTAAATTTTGGAGTCAAAATGCTCATCGTTTTCCTTACTTGTCATGTGTTGCTAGAGATATCTATGGTTGTCCGGCGTCATCCGCCAGCATTGAAAGAGTTTTCAGTACTGCCAGTGATATTTTAACGGCAAAGCGAATGCGAACTAAAGCTGGTTTGTTTGAAAAGTTACTTTTTCTCAAACATAATTCAAAGTTGATCAATAACCCTGTGGCCTGTTGAATGACTTGAATCTCATTTCTCATTGAATTGAACTCAATTTTTAATGATTGATCAGTTAATAAACAAAACTGGACCAGCCAACAAAGAATAAAAAATGTCTTTTACCTTTTCTAAAAAATTACTATTCACAAACTCACCAGATATTATGCGTAGCTTCACTAGCTTCAGCTTGACTATAAGTAAACAAAAAAAAGATCGTAAAAAAGAAAAGTATTTGTATTTTATTTTATTTTATTTGGTATTTTTGACTTTTAAAATAAATATTAAAATACTGTATTTTATTTGGTATTTTATTTTATTTTATTTGGTATTTTTGAAAAACCCGAGAAATTGTATTTTCCAACCCCAGTATTTTAAAATAAATGTATTTTATTTTAAAAATACGTCAATTTTTTTCAAATACAGAACACTGCTGGAAATGAACCGTACATTTGCAGGCCAATAAACGGGTATTCTGAACCGGAATATTTCCCGTCTACTTTAAGTACGGTTGGCGGAAAAACACCGTTATATTCCCGCCATTCCCTATTAAATCAACTGGAAATAAACCGTATATTTTCCTGTCAATATATGGTTATTTTCTACTGGAGTGTTTACCTCTACCCGAGTAAAAGTTTTTCGTTCGAATTTTCGTTTTAAATCCATCAAATCGATGCAAAAAGCGTCTAAAATGCATACGACAATTTTGATTATTAACCGAGATTTAACGCTGTTGTTTCGGTTTTTAGACGGTATTAAAACAGTAAATCGACTGCGTTTACAATTCAAATTGCAATTGACACACAATTGCATTCCAAGTCCATCTTTAAATGCTTTAAAAATAAATTCAACAATTTGATCTAAAATTAATACGATAGAACTTACACTGAGGTCGAAAGCAGATTTGATACAAATAAATCTCAAGATATTTATTGTTTTCCTTAACGTTATACAAAATGAAAACTTTGCCATATTTCGATACAACATATCAAGAGTAGAAACTGATAATATGCAAAAAACCAGATAATTGGATAGTTGCCTAAAAATTTACGACAATTTGCAGGGATTGCTCGATATGTTGTTTTAAATTGCAACGTCGAATTACTTAATAGACTTGAGCTCTTCCTCCTTATCGGTAAGTGTTCCATATCGAGATGGATTCGTTCATCTCAGCTGCAATTCCATGAGTTGAACGCGATATTCTTCACCTTTACGAGCCTGAATGTTATAAAAAAAGAATTGTTAATCAAATTATCTAAATCATTTTATGTCAATATACGTACAACCTCTGAATTTCTTTGTATGCCAACTTTTCACGTTCATTTTCTAGACGGCGATATTCAATATCTAACTCATGGAATCTGCAGTTGAGTTCAGAATACTGGCTCTTAAGCTCAGCGTTCTCATCTAGTAAAGGAAATATTGTCAGAAAATAACAAGTGAAACTCGGAAAATATGAACTTACCGCCCAATTTCTTGTTTTCACGGGTAAGCTGATCTTTCAGTTCGCAAGTTTTGTCCAGTTCGTGAGTCAAATGGGAAATCTGTCGCCTTGTTACGATTATCTCTCTTGGAAGCGTAGTAAAGGACAGTCAGCTCAATCTCATCCAACTTGAATTTGAATTCAATGTTGATGAGCTCAAGTTGCTTGCGGTGGTGCTATTAGCCTGGATTAATCAAGTTTCAATTATAAAACTTCGCTTATTTTAGTGTTTTGATTAATTACCTTCTCCAAATCGATAATGAGAACGTCTACCTCACTCTGTAGACGTGACGTCCTCTTCTCCAAACCTGAGCATTTGGAAATCAAAGCGCTGATCTGTTTTTCAGTTATGTAACCTGGATGTGAAATTTGCGCCTAACAAATAGGAAATGAATCACGAACCGTTTTCATCAAATCGAAGGGGAAATTTATAAGTCCTACCTGATTTCTTCGATCTCTTCGGTAAGAAAAGTGCAGGCATGTTCGTACTTGGATGCGTTCTTTGTCTTCAAAGCGACGACGCAGATGTTCGAATTGATTTGGCTTGAGCTGAGTTGGTCTTCAAATAGCTGATATTTTCGTACCTGAATTTCAGCTATCGAACTTCCTTGGTTCAATGTTTTCCTGTTGACCAAATAAATTTATTGTGATCATTTTCCTTTAACAAATTGTAAATTAACCGTTGTCTAAAAGTATACAAACGAGTTTTGTGGCTGCTGATGTCGATAATATGCTGTTGAGCTCTTCCACTTAGAGTGTGTACTCATGAACGTGCAACTCTAACTTTTCTACTTGCTTGGTGTACGTTTTAACTGGCCTGGAAAAATAAACAATGATTTAAGAATAATTATTCCGTACTGTTCAAGAAGAATCTACAATGGGATCTTACCCTTTCTTTGTAGGCTTACTCAACTTGAGACATAAGCTCGACTGCAGAGACAACAGCTCCTTCTGCAACTTTGACTTCTCTTTATCAGCCCTGAATGAACTACTTGATGAATCTTTGCTAGGAGAATTATCAATTGGGCGTTTCTTAGCTCTGTTCTTGAGATTTAACTTCTTCGCCTAGATATTTTCAAAATAGAGAATTATTCTTCTCGTCGTGTCACATCAAAACGCTTTGACTAAAAATTACCTTTAACTTCTTCGCTACTTTATAGTGAATTATTCTTTCCAATGACTTATTCCTTGGCAATGTTAAGGTTATTTCTTTTATTACTCGGCTGAAAGAACAGAAGCAGAATTATGTAAAAAAACATTTGTTCTCACAGAAAAAACAAACAATTCTTACCTTAACTGAATGCTATCACTTCCAGAAGCAGCCAATCTTCCCAAACTTCTCGCAAGAAATAACCAGATAGCCAGTTCCATAAGCTCAACTACACAGGGGCTTCCGATATACCCAGCTCCTCTAGTGAAAAACTCCTTTTCAGTCAACATACCTATAATAATAAACATAATTATATAAAAATATTTGTTCTAGCACAAAAACAACAATTCTTACCTTTCCAAATTAAGGACAAAACAGATGTCTACAACAAGTTTCTTAGAAAAGAAAACATATCGTCTGCGTCACAAACATAATTATTCATTTGAAAACAAATGACAAACGACAGTCGTTTAGAACATTAAAAGAAACACAACTAACACATTTACGAAGAAAACTTTCACCATGAAAATAACCTTGAATAGAATATAATCAAGGATTCTGACAGCTATCAATTGGCGACAACTCTGGTTTAACTGACAAAAACTACAGCAGACGACTGTTGAAAATTGCCAACGTCAACAACAAGCACGCCGAATGGGACTAATCAGCATATAACTATACAGCGCACTAAACCAAAAATATGAAAAAAACAAATCATTTGACAGATATATTCTTCAAAATAAATAAGAAGTTAAAAAAGTTAGATTCAGTTATTAACATTGTTATCATTGCGGCTTATGAGGCGATGAGGCAAAATAAAAACAAAAATACTTCTAAATATCCTAAATGTACATATAGGTAAACCTTGTTTCTTTTTGTTGATTAATGCTATTTTATTTTAAGCTTCATTTTCAATTAAATCGTAGTAAGTCAAAGAACGAGTTTATCCCATGTTTTAAATTTTTACATGAATCAAACTCATGTTTCATGTATGCTTCCAAATAATGAGAAATAACCAGGTAAAAATAAAAAATTGGTAAATTCTTTTCAGTTATTAAATGTGTGTTAGGGATGAAATTGAACAATTGATCTCTTTTATTTTTTTCTCACAAAATTTTCTTCTCTTACGAAAGAATCACATGATAATGTGGAATTTTACAGAAAAGAAATTACACAGAGTTACGTTTTTTGGGGGGCTGCTCGTGTTGCGCATCGTACTCAATAAGAGCTTTATTCAACTGCACCATCCGTTGGTCGATAGCCATGATCGTTTCCTTGTCAGCTTTAGTTATTGCTGCATCATCGTCATCAACTTGGTTTTCAGTTGCCGCTGCACACGCGGACTTAGTTATGGACTGGCTGTATTCGTACCCAATAAATCTCCGAGCTTTTTGAATAACTTCGGTCATCGTTGACATAGGCAGGGAGGGTCCCTTGTGAATTGCCAGTACGCTATTAATGACAACTAGAGGTAGGATAAAGTTAAGAGATTAATAAATATTTTTCACTTAATCTTTATTATATGATAACCTCCAAAAACTGCATTCAAATTTATCAAGTGGCCAAATGCAAATCTTAAATCTTTTCCTCGTTTCTTCCATTGGATCTTAGAGCAAAGAGATCTGCTAAAAATCGCTAGTAAGACTGCTTTGGCGATTTGGTTTTTCGACCCCAATGTTCTCAGATTATGAATCTGAACAGCACACTACAAGAAAATGATGTTTGACACAAATATAAGTTTTACATTTTACTAATAGTACATACCAGAGAGATGGAAAGCTCCATGTCACATAGAGCAGCGTTGAGAACAGCTACTTCCTCTGGAACTAGGATTGGCAAGGAAAGCTGTGACTTTACTACTTTTTTGAAGTGTTCCATGTTATCCTTCATCACAGTTTCGCACGATGCCTTTTCATTTCGCATAGATTTCAGTACATCCAAAATTGAACGTAAAGCCTGTAGGACTTTTTGTTGATAACGAGATTCTGCTTCTCCATTTTCCTCTATTAAACAAAATAGAAAATATTAGAAAATTAAATAAATTTAAAATTTAACGTTGAAATATTGGAAGTACCTGTTGCAGAGGCTTCCTTCATTGATAACTTAATAGGTGACAATTGATGATCATAATCCTCCTCGGGGGTAGAATTAGGAGAATCTGGAACACTTTTGTTACCTAATTCAGCAGGGCCACAAATTCGCTTCGCTACCTTCGATGATCCTGCCTTTGGATGCGATTCAGCTTGACCTTCCCATTCCGATTCTTCGTCACCTGACAAATTTACTAGCTGTGAAATGCCAGGATGGTTTTCATAATTTTTTTCTTCGGAAGATGTTCGTTTATTTGATAACCGTCTTGAGTTAGATATCTCGTCTTCTAGTCTCGTCGATATCCGTCGTCTCGTATTAGATATCTCGTCTTGTTCTACTTGGACTTGAGCGCCTTCCATCTGTCTTATGGCGTCGAAATTTGGCACTGATGAAAGAAACAAACTAAAAAAAGCACGAAAAAGATTTTGAAAAATGAATTACCTGGGCCGGTTTCCGTTAACAAATCGACTACGTCGTATTCCACATAGGAAGTTTCAGGAAAACGCCTTTTTTTAAAACTTATGTCTCCCCAATTCCATGGTTTTACACCGTTTACATTAAATCCAGGCGAGGGATATAAAAAGTATGCAAGGTTGACGTCCATCCAGGTTTCTGGAACTTTGTAAACAAACGTCTGCACGCCTCCATCTGCATCAGGTTCTGTTGTAAGAACAACGTGATAATTTAATGGCGCTTGAAGAGCACTGGCAGGAGTACCAATATCACTATATATCCCCTTCCAGTTCGGATAGCAAACAAAATTCTGGCTTTCCTGAGAAAAAACCAAAACAGTCCAACATGTTAAAAACAATTAACTACCAGCTCAAATTAAAATTAAATTACTTGTTCTTCTGAGGGATAACACGTTCCACTCTTTGTTGTTTGATATGCCATTTTCGTCCGTTCCTTAACCTTTTACGAAATGAAATATAAATAACTAACAGAACAACAATTAAAACATCAATCCAATATATTCCTATAATAAAAACTCAAAAACTAGAGAAATTTCAAGAACTTACTTAAAAGTTGATGTGTGATCCCTTAGGTTGAATGCACGAAATGAACGAAGTAGTGAAGTTAGGTAATGAGCAGGACTATTATGCATGCGGGTGTGTAATAAACTAATCCTGTAACGGTAGGCCTTCATTCATTAATTGTAGATTTATAGGTATTTTTTTGCATGCGGGCACAATCGAGCGCCAGATGGTGTCGTTGTATCCTCCCTCTTCTTATAATTGCTCTGATCAACCGTGATCAGAAAGGATTATAAGTTACAAGGATTTACAAGTTTACAGGCCGTAAACATTCAGTAGGCCTTGCTCAAACGTAATCTGTAATACACACTGGCCTAAACATATATTAGCTACAATGTTGACCGACGAAGAAATTAAAAAAGTTCTTTTATATTGTGAATTTTCGGTACGAAAGAGAAAACGTACGTTGGAAGAGTTGCAACCAACATACGCATCAGTTTTGCGAAGAAAAGCTTTGCGAGTTATTAAAGATTGGTGTACACCAGGCGTTCCAACAAGAATATGGAACAATGTTAAAAGCGATCCGAATCTTGTACTGAGGTTTAATTTGAAACCAATGGAAGAAATGCAATCCCAATTTCAGCTTGATGTGGTAACACATCATATGAATCATAATAACAGTTCGATAAATATAATTGTATAAAATTTGTTTTTATTAATCAGAATGCTTCAAATGATAATCAAGAAATCGCATCGATTATTGATGAAAACTCACTTGTAGAGGAAAATGATGACTCAGTTGATCATCAGTCGAAGGATACAACAATAAATGAGTTTGAGGGTATGGAAACTGTCCTATTTGAGAACGAAGCCCAATTACTGGAACAGAATGAACAGCCTGGAAATGAGCAAATGACTTTAATAAAGATTTTACGGCATTTTGCAGCTTACACAAATCAAAAACAAATACACCTAACGTATCTACTCAAATTACTGAAGCTGTATGAGCCTATTCCATATTATTCTTTGTTACCAAGCACTGGACAAGAACTTATGCATGTGGATGGAAGCGATTGGCCCACTTCAACAAATAATGCACAAAAATCAAGACAGTTGCCATCTGCTGTATCAATTAATGATGGAAAATATGTACATTTCGGCTTAGAAAATGCCTTAAGTGGAAATTCTGCTGGACTCATCCATCGCGACGCAGATTTGATGCAATTTGTTGATTTGTACTATAAAAATGCAAGTATTCTTCCCAAAAATTTGCAAAAAGAGTAAATATTATATTTTTATCCTTTACCTTACAGTGCATATAATTTCCTCAATCTTTACATAGATTGAAGCATTTGACGTTTACTCAATTACGGAGAAAGCTAAAGCCACTCTACGAGGAGAAAAAATTGTAGTTCCTGAATTGTGTTTGGAGAAAACCCCTCATTTCAACATAGATATCAACATCGACGAAGCCAAGCTAAACGAAGACGAAAATGCTCCTACGATAACACCTATTCTTGGAAGAATTCACTCAATTCAGTCAGATGCAAAAAGTCTTGACAACATCACTCTTTTGGAGACTTCAGTTTTCATCATCGGTTTTTATGTTGGAAAGGGTAAGCCTACCGATATTCACAGATTTCTTCAAGACCTTATTCGTGAACTTTCTCACCTTTCCCCTTCAAATGAAAACATTGCCGACATAAATGAGCGTTGCTGCACAGCTTCACTTCGTTGTGTCATTGCTGATGGTCCAATGAGATCTTTTCTTAAAAGAACTAAAGGCCATTCCGGTTATTGGTGTTGTGACCGTTGTATTCAGAAAGGTGAAATGGTTAATCGAACTATCTTACTACGAAATGTCAATGCCCCTGCTAGAACCGATGCAGATTTCTTGACTTATCATGTCAACGATTATTCTATTGATGAACACTTGAAAGACCCAAAAGATGTTAGTCCTTTCCTCAATGTAAATTTGCCAATGGTATCAGGCTTTGTCATTGATCCTATGCATACTGTTATCGAGGGTGCCTTTGGCCGACGTTTAGAGGGATTTGTATTCGTGCCAGCCGAGGGCAAACTTACAAGCACACAGATAGCTGAAGCCAACAAACGAATCAAGTTCTTTCACTTGTGCCGACCATACGGATTTGACCGTTTTGTTGACAAGCTGGAAAAATGCAAGAACTATAAGATTCATGTGAAACGTAACATTCTTTATTATCTATTATTTCCTCTCTTCAAGGGAATTCTCAGTGAAAATGACCTCGAACATATTATGTTGTTACAATATGGCATGATGTTATTGGGGTCTTTCAATGGAGAACCCGTTCCAAAAGAAAGAATTTTAAAGGCCAAAAACATCTTAGATAGATATTCTGTGGAGCTGACTGAGAGAGAAATACCTTGTCGATTTGTCAGCCATCAAGTTTCTCATGTGTGGCAGGATTCAGAAAACTTTCAATGCGGGATTGAAACTCTGAGTGCATTCCCTTTCGAGAGTTTCCAAGTTTTCTTTCGAAGATGTATAAGAAGTGGAAATCTCCAAGCTGAACAGATACGTAACAGATGTGTTGAAAAGTCTAAGTACCAACTCCCGACAACTTCATGTGGAACTATTATTGAGACTAAAGTACAATTAATGCTGGAAGGAATAAACAATAACAACAGGGTACTTAAATATTGCAATAAGGGAGGTCGATGGCCTAAAAAAATTTTTTTCAATAACTTTGTCTTGACTAATTTATTCCCCAATAATATTTTTCTCGATAACCAAAAATCTGCCTTCGTTTGTGTTGACATTCTTGCGTGTAGTGGTATGGAATTAGTTGAAATTGTTGCACGTAAATTTGTATCTCTTGAAAATGCCCATGTTCAGCCATATCGATCGTCAGATCACAACATATTTTCTGCTCATACCCTCAGTGCGCCTACATTTTTCCGCTATCCTTCACAAGTATTTTGTAAAATGATGGCTCTTCCTCTTAATCCAACTCCACCAATATCTTTTGAAAATGAGGAATTACGTTGGTATTTAGTTCCTCTGTTGCATACATCTGATAATTTCAACTAAATACAACTTTGTAAATTGCCATCTAAATGTCAGCGGTAATTTTATTTTGTAATCAGCCAGGTGTTTTGTCATCTGAAGGTCTATTGGTTAAAGAGTTGGATCATGAATAAAAAGGTCAAAGGATCAAATCCCGGATAAGACAAATCTTTATTGTTCGTATATTCAAATATATGTGGTATAAAATTTATGAAAATATTTCTGATGAAAATTTTAAATCGGAGAATTGACTTTAAAAAAATCAATTTATAATGAAGAAAGCTAACGATTCTTGACTGCATTTATCATTTCCATATATTTTGCATTTATTTTGAAAATAACAAACTCAAATTCCCAAACTTCGGCTGGAAAACATAAAATTCAGAAAAACTCTAATACAACTCTATTTATATGCGTTGACTTTGAGTGGGCTGAAACGGAATAGTCCCCAGACGCTAAAATTCTTCTCGGGTACTTTACGTAAGATTGGCGGAAAATTACCAAAATATTACCACCAATCCTATATATTTTAACTGAAAATAAACCGATCCCTATAAGGGCTTGCTTAACGTAAATATTACGTAAATCAAATTTATTAATTTCTTATGACGACAAAGAGGATTGATGTCGGTGGTATCATTTTATTTAAGAAACTAATTATCTGGCCGAATAAAATTTCTGATAGCTTCATAAATAGAACTTACGATTTCATCAACAACCACGTATTCTCCACCATAGGTGGATTTGCTGCCTTTTTTTGGTGTGGCGGCTGGCAATCCATATTTTGTTCTGTAGGAAGCAGACAGTTGTTTTCGGAGATCTTTCAGATACTGCCCAACAGTAGAGCTCTTTGGTGCGGTTGGGTTTTGCGATTTGTTCCAGACGTTTGCAGCACTTGGAGATTCAAGAAAAGTTAATTATTGCTATGATGGTACGTACTTGATCTCTCCTATAGAAAAACTGGAAAACGCGTACCCTCATTTCTTATCAAACCGTGCTGTTTTAATAGAAAAATTGCGGCTGAAATTCATGTTAACAATCATGAATTCCAGCCGCAATTGCGTTAACAAACAATGTTAAGAAACATGAATTCCAGACGCAATTAATTTCTAACGAATGAGGGTATGCGTTTTCCACTTCCTGTACAGTTGTATAGAAATTCACCTATTATAACAGCTAATTTGTTGTGCAGCTGATAAAGTCCAACTACACGGACGTCTCCATTTTCCATGATTGGGCGCCATTGCATTTTATCGCAGATTTCATCAGAGATGAAAACGCGGAAGACTAGTTTTAGAAATTTATGTTCACTGGCGGATGATTTGTATTGATCCGCCAAGTGACATACCTATAAAAAATAATAAGCTTAATATAAGGAATTGTTCGCAACGCTCATATTTTTTTGGTGTAAATACTTTCCGCAGTTACTGACAGTTGCGTTTCACGCAACTTTGTATTTAGCGCTTTTACTTCTTTCAAAGTATCGCATGGCAATGTATCGAATTGCTGTTGGAATTTTTGTGCGTGGTACACAAGATGTCTGCTGGCATTTTCAATGGCATTGGGTTGATGCACCTGGTCGAGACGAGTATGGATTTTAACAATTTCTTTTAGGACTAATTTCCGAAAAGGCTGCAATTGTCGTTGTACCACGCGTTCTAATATGTTCTCAAGCGCCTTCATGTAGTCATCGGAATTTATGATAGGGCTTACAACTAGAAAAAGAACAAAAAAAAATAGAACACCTTTGCATGGCAAATGGAAATGTAAAAACAGTTATCATACCTGTTGAAACGGGAAGATCGAGATCTGCGATAGGATCACCAGCTGGCGTCGAGAGACTATTTGTAGAAGCACTACCTTCAGCGCGTTCTGAAACATTTTTCACTCCTACGCTTAAGGGTTCCGTTACCTTTTCAGCCTCCAAATTGTCCGTTTTACCACCCGCGCCATCATCAGCTTCACTGTCGCTTTCAACGATAAGCGAAAGGGACTCATTTTTACGTGCACTATTCTGCACTAATAGACTTTCACTGTCACTGTTGTTTCCTGAAGGATCATGCTGCGCATCGAAGTCCTCAGAAGAAGCCCCAACAGATGCCGTCTTGCGTCTCTTACTCGAGGGCGGAAAATGTAGCGACTTAAGGCTAGCTTTAGTACGCTGACTTGTGGGTTTTTCTGCTTGGCTGGTGGTTATTTCGACTGGGCCGGCATTTTTCTGAACTAAAAGGGAAATAATTTATATAATAATAAGAAAAAAAGAAAACATATTATTACCAATGCTACGCTTTTGCTGGTTGCTTATTCTTCTCAGGCTTCTTACATCCCCGTTTTTGCTCCTGCCCAAATTTTTATCGGAGTCAAACCAATTTTCAGGCAGCACCGTGCCATTTTGAAGGTCTCTAGCTTTCTTAGCAGCTTTCAATAAATAAACTGTAATAGGACAAGAGACGTGAATAGAGGAAGAAAGCCGCGCGTACCCAAATTTTTTTGCGAGCGTACCTTGCTGTTTTAAGAGAGAAATTGCGGCAGGTCTGTAACGAGATACAAACATGGTTGGCTTCCAGCCGCAAAAACTACCTTAGAACACCAATGTGCATTCGTAAAAAAATCAGGGTACGCGCGTCTTTCTTCCTCTGTTAATGAACAAAGTAGATGAGATAATGTTACTTACGGCAGTTGTCTTCGTTGAAAATTTGGTCGACGTCATATTCCATCCAAGACGACATCGGCCATATGTTTCTGCTGAAAAGCTTTTCGTTCCAAGTACTTGGATCGAAACCTACCGCCTCATTTGGAGGATAAAGAAGGCTCTTGAAATTCGATGAAATCCATTGTTTGGGGATGGCACTGTAGACATTTATCTCGCCGTTCTCGGTTGTTTGCTTCGTACACAACACATAAAAAATCTTTTGCTCTCCAATTTTCTCCTTTTCATTGGACTTCACATCCACGTTTGAGTAATCGTTAACCCAATGCTCCTTGATTCTGCCAACCTAAAAATTATAACATTGAGGTTAATATAATGTATAAACTTAAAATAGTAGATTGCACTGGGCGGCGTGGTAATGAAATCACAAACCTGAAACACGTCCTCCTCGGTTACGTCTCGATTGCCCTTCTTCTTGCCTTTCGATGACATTTCACTTTCATCAAAAGTCACCGACACTGTTTCACGCTTCGTTGAACTTTCACGTATTTAATTATAAGTACTATATAGCGAGTTTCTGCACCGCTTATACTACACACTACGTTCACGATAGTTCCGAAAACACGCATGGAAAGAATGTAGTCGTCTGCTAAGACCACATGTGAAAAGGTGGCATTAGCAATTAATTATTGCGGGCTATCGATAGTGACGTACGTCTAGCGTTTAGTGTGCAGTGTAGACATTTGCAGCAATTTTTTGGGAAAAAATCCGAGATGTGGAGTCAACATTGCAGTGATAACACCAGTGTTGTATTAGTAATAAATAATAGTAAGGTACACGATCGTCTATCGCATAACCGGTGGGTGTTTATTACGAATTGATTCTTAGATTCCCTAACTAGGGAATTCCCGATCGTCTACAGGGGTGATAGGGCAGAAAACCATTTTTAATTTGTGAATTTTAGTTACCAGTTCGTGTGGTAGACATGTTCCGGCGAAGACTTAAATTATTTCATTTTGTATAAAGGCCGCTAGAGGCCAATTTAGGTTTGTGCGTATTACACTTCATTTGTTTTATTTGTCCCGCGTTTACCCTTACCAAAACCCTTTGTTTTGTCCCTATTTAACCCCGCACGCATTGCATGCGCGTCTCTGATTTTGTTGGCGTCTGATATTGTTATACGTCTATGATATAGGTACAATACCAACTGAGCAAGATGGATCCGTTAGATATAAGACATTCTCTAGATTACGAAACCGCTTGTGAAGTTCTTACAGCAGCACTCAAATACAAACAAAGGAAAAAACGTGTGAGTGAAGAATATAAGCAGCGGTTGATATTGAAAGCTGCACATTTATTGAAGGAGTGGAAAAAGACGAGTGTCCCATCATATGTGTGCAAACTTTTGAAAACAACCACCATATCAAGATTTTCTCTGATGGCTGATGTAGCTGCCTCACCGTTTGTCGTCACCTCACCGTCACTGTCCTTAGACAACGAAATTAATGGTAGGCTAAGATGACGCATACGACGTTCCTATTTTCACACACCCAATAACATACATAGGAACGTCTTGTAAAACATTGATATATTTACCGGTAAAATTTACCGAGTACATAAATACGTAAAAAACTGGTAAATAATACCGGCAAATATTACCGGTAAAATTCCCCAAAAAAATTGTTTGGCTGGTCGACTGCTGGCTTAATGTACCTTTTTGATTGTCGTTATTTTTTACCCAGTTCTTTTGAAAAACGACTACGTAGAACAAGAGACTGACATAGAAGAGCCCACTGAGATGGAAGAGCAATATTCTACGTCAATTTTTCTTAGCGATTCTTTCAATGAGGAAAAGCCATTAACCTTCAAGCGTCTTCTGCAGCACTTTGCAGCGTATACACAACAGAAGAAAAGCAGCATGACCTACCTTATGCAACTGCTCATTCGGCATAGACCGACGCCGCTATATGATATGTTACCAAGCACGGGCAAACAGCTTATGTACAGTATCCTGCACAAAAATCCGAACACCGATTTAATTTTTTAAAGCCACCTATTGGCGGGGTAGCGGGTTTTTTGTTTTTTTGTAAAGGAGGAGGGTAGACGGGGGTGATGGACACGACAGGGCAGGGTTGGGTAAGTCTAGACCTAAAAAAATGCCTTAAGGTATTACGCTTTAAGGCAAGTTACAGGTCAGGACATTTTTGCAACCCCCAGGGTGGTGTGTTTTTTTTTTACGACAGTTGGAAATTTAGGGCTTGGGCTTGCTAATGTTGCTTACCCCCTGCCTGTGAATATTTACGTCGTTGTCTATGGCGTAGGTGTAGCGTTTCTGAATGTGATGCTGGAGATCGATTTTCGATTCCAGATGAGGTGATGAACTATTTTGGTTTGCTTACGAGAAATTCTCGTTCATATATAAAACAAGTTTTCATCGAGCAATATGTGCTTTTTTTAATTATTAAATAACTTAAAAAATAATAATTCACTTCGTTCTAAAAAAATTTATATTTCCAGCATATTCGAATGAAAATATTATCAAGATACGAAATGTTTCGCAATTCCTTATCGGGAATCGAACACTGATCTACGGCGTCGCAATCAGATGCTCTACGCATATGCCATCGGTATCGATATAATTGTGCACAGGCAGCTCTCTAAATTATTTTGGGTAAGGAATATTACACAGCCAAAATCCAACATTTCCAAGTGTCGTTTTTAAAAAACACATCACCCTGGGGGTTGCAAAAATGTCCCGACCTGTTACTTGCCTTAAAGCGTAATACCTTAAGGCATACAAACAAAATTTCTAGACTTACCCAACCCTGCCCTATGTGTCCATCACCCCGTCTACCCTCCCTCTTAAAGAAAAACAAACAAAAGCCCTTTACCCCGCCAATAGGTGGCTTTAAAAAATTAAATCGGTGTTCGGATTTTTGTGCAGGATACTGTACATTGATGGTTCAGATGTGCCATCATTTACCTTTCCTTCGTCCGCTTCTTCTACTATTGTAGTCAACGAGTCAGTGTCGTCGCTGGATAGCCAAAGTATTACTTTGATGCCATCAAATGGATCTCAAAACGAAACCACCGCACAGTCAGATTTAGATAATGATTGCCACCCACCTTTTACGAATTTCCGGAATGCTACATGGTCAACAGTCCTTCCTACCACGCCGTCATGTAAAAGAAAGAGAGTACAACCAAAGTCATTGCCTAAAGCTATTTCTCTCGAGAATGGTGGCAAATATATGCATTTTGGACTTGAAGCTGCTTTGGCCGGAAAATCTCCGGGCCAGGTTTTACAACATGCATGTCTCGTACAACATGCCCGGCTGTACAACAGATCACCTACTTTTGTTCCTGCTTCTATTCGCAAAGAGGTATCTAAAGCGCCTAATGAATCTGTAAGTTTAGCCATTAATCCACCAGTAAATGTTTTCTATGAAAATTTACTAGTAGTATTTACTAATAAAATTTCCCAGTTTTTTTCGAATTTTCATCCTTGTAAATGTTACTATAAACTATCTATATGTTCGCCGGTTACATTTACCAGTAATTTTTACGAGTTTATATAGCCGGTAAATGTTACCGGAAAATATCTATATGTGTACCGGCAATATTTACCGTTAACATTTACCAGTAATATTTACTATAATATGTTACGATTATTTACAACCGGTAAATGCTACCGTAAAATATCTATATGTTTACTGGTAACATTAACCAGTAATATCTAACAGTAATATTTACTAATATTTTACGAGTGTTTATACCCGGTATATGCTACCGGAAAATATCATACGTTTACCAGTAATACTTACCAGTAACATTTACCAGTAATATTAAAGAGTAATATTTACTGATATTTTACGAGTTTATGTATCCGGTATATGCTACCGGAAAATATCTATATGTTTACCGGTAATACTTACCGGTAAATATTACCGGTAGTATGAACTAGATTTTTTCGAGTTTACATTCGCACTTGTCAGATCTCTGATTAAACTGATTATTAAACATTACAGGCGATTTGCCTATCACTAGCATGTATACGATTGACTACAGAGTACCAATTTTTCCTCAGATTGAGGACCTATTTGACAAAAGGATAGCAACCGGAAGAGGTCGTAGAATCCTGCGAGGCGAAATTGAGAGGGAAGCATACGAGCAATCTGCACTTCCTCGTTACTTTGTTGTCATCAACATTGATGGAGTAATAGCATTCACCAACTCCGAGCAAGCAGAAATCATTCCGATTCTTGGGTTAGTCTACTCCGTTAAACGTTCCGCTTTTTGTAATGGAAGTGCGATTGCACTTGAGACTCCCTATCCTTTTGTTATCGGTTTCTTTCACGGTAAAGAAAAACCAGATGTTGACAAGTTCTTAGAGCCATTACTATTTGAGCTTAGTCGGCTCTCTCCCATCAACGTCGATCCCATTGAAATAAGGGGAAGAGAATTCACTGCTTCTTTGCGTTGTGTGATAGCTGATACACCGATGCGCACGTACCTAAAAAAAATTAAAGGTCACAGTGGGTATTGGAGTTTTGAAAGATGTATTCAGAAAGGAGAGAGAAGATTAACAGAAGGAAAGAAGAATTCATCAATTCAGTTTGTAGAGCTGAACACCCCACCAAGACTAGATGAAGACTTTTTACCCTACTGTGTCGATGATGATTGTGTAGATGATCACGTTGCCAGTGTACATGATGTAAGCCCTTTCTATGATTTTGGTTTTCCCATGGTTTCCGGGTTTGTTATCGACCCCATGCACACATTGACTGCGGGGGCATTTGGAAGACGTCTTATAGGTATAGCATCCGTAAAAAGTGAGGGCAAACTGAAATCGAGTCATATTGCAGAAGTAGACAACAGAATCCGATTGTTTAAGGCTTGTAAACCATCAGAATTTGATCGATATTTGAGATCATTAACTACCTGTGGCACAAAGTACAAACATCATGAATTAAGAGATTGTATGATGTATAACCTCTTCCCTTTATTCGATGGAATTTTGCAAGACTATCAGCTTCACAACATTATGCTTCTCCAGTATTCCGTCCTATTGTTAGGTGGGTTTGATCCGTCTCCCGTTGAACATGCCAATATCACTGAGGCAAGTGCGGTGTTAAAACAATATGTCCAACAACTAATTGACTTTGGCTTTCCAATCCGTCCTACGACTCATACAATTATCCATCTTACAGAAGATGTTGAAACTTACGAATGCGGCATAGAAGTAAACAGCGCATATGTTTTAGAAAATTTCCAAGGCTTTTTCCGAAACCAAATTCTTTCTGGTAATTTACCAGTCGAGCAGCTACGTAACAGAATGATCGAACGATTTAAATACTTGTTGCCAACTTTGGCAGATGACACGATTGTTGATACCATAAATTTATTTAATATAGAAGTTGCCAGGTCAGAAATGCTTCATTCAAAACAGAAATTGATCGTTGATTTTTCTGTCACTCGTGGCGTAAACCCCATTAAAACAATTTCATTCCCTAATTTTTCGATCACAAACAAATTCCCAAATAACATTTGTCTAATGAGAAATGGTGCAGTCGTTGTGTGCGTAGACATGGAAGACCGTCGGGAGGAAAATCACTCAATCGAGATAGTGGGATACAAGTTTCTAAGAATTGAAAATGCTCATGCACAGCCTTTTGTCTCCAGTCGCTTTCATATCCACTTAGTTTCCAAAATCGCGTCACGAGTTAATGACTTCGATGTGAATTGTATAGCTGGTAAGATGTATGCAATGCCTCATAGAGTAAATGCTGATTGCAAAGAAATACCAAACATATTACAACATGATTGTGTACAAAAATGGTACGTTACTCCCATGAGACACACACTACGTGACGAATAAATGTACTTACGATTAGAAAGTCTATTTCTTTGTGTATTTCCACCGGTTGTTATCGGTTGATCGCTATTGTACGACAGATGTGATGCTGACGATGACTCGTTTTCATGAGTATGAAATACCGGTAAAATAACAGTCATTTATACCCTAATTTACCTATATTTTACTTTTTTTTTATTTTACTATTTGAAGTAATATTTCAGTGAGTAAAAATTACTGTTGCCAAACCCGATGAGAACGGATAAAAAAAACGATTTTTGATAGTAGTATTTCGATTATATACTTTACCAGTTACTAAAGAGTAATTTGTACCCTAATTTTACTATTTGAAGTAATATTTCAGTGAGTAAAAATTACTGTTGCCAAACCCGATGAGAACGGATAAAAAAAACGATTTTTGATAGTAGTATTTCGATGATATACTTTACCAGTTACTAAAGAGTAATTTGTACCCTAATTTTACTATTTGAAGTAATATTTAAGTGAGTAAAAATTACTGTTGCCAAACCCGATGACAACCCAGCTAGCACGAGTTCTCCCAGATAGTGAACAAAACACGAACACGTCAAAAATCTCCGCACATATTTTTTCCCTCGTTTTGTGAGTGAACATATCACTCACAGTTCACTCCCAAAATGTATACTTTTTCTTACTGCTCACAAATCCCGCACAAATACGAACAAGCTAGTTTTATAATAATTTTGACATTTTTTACGTTTAATAAAACTGAATGATCCATTTACTCAAAAACACCAACTTTTCTTCTATGAATTGATTATGTATTGATATTTACTCAATTTTATTTTCCATGAGAAGTGGAAAAGCAACATAACGTTCACCTCCTTCTTCTTCAGCCTCTTCACAATTAAAAACATTTGGTACAAGAAAAATTTTATACAAAATGAATGCTACTGGCCATAGTTGTAAGGTAGGAGAAAGACAATCAACATATTTGATAGACAAAATTGAATAAGAATCACAAGGTGCCATGAAAAACGAATTTTCTCGTTCAAAAATTGATCCAATGATGAAAATAGATCCGTCACCACCACGAATAATGTTCTCGATGGCGACGACAGCAGTTGATTTGTCGTCAATACTGTATTTATCTGATTTTTAAAATAACTACGTTTCAATTATTTCACTTTAGGTGACTGGAACCAGGCCAAAGAAATGGAAAAACGTGCGGCTGCAAATGATTCTGATGACTTAAAGACAATTCAGGAAACAAGGAAGAAGAGGTTGGTGAAGAAACCTGCAAAATACTCTCCCAGTTTGTTTCTCCTTGAAAATCGCAAAAGAGCTCATTCTTCATCATCCGAGGATAATTCAAGAGTCGTTGATCCAATTTCTCCAGTGGTCTCGAAACAAAAAGATCATCTGATAATTTAGAACATATACCTCAACAACGGAAGAAAACACGGGACACAGTTGTTCTTGAATCGTCTCCTTCTTCCAATGGCGGTGAAGGTAAGTTAAATTATACATTAAGAGATAATACAGTTTCGTTTATCTTCTCTATTGTTATCATAAGAATCCATTGGTCGTCAACACCGATTTACAGAGTATCATCCCACTCAGCGTTTAGATGACAGCTTTGGCGAAAACGGTCTTTTCATTCACATAAAATTAGCATTTACAGCAAACTAAATTTATTTGTAATATGTAGATCAATCGACAATTAATAGATTTCTGGGAGAAGATTACTTGCATTCTAAAGTTAGTGAGTGTCAGGAGGTACAGAGTGGTAATGCTGCTGTTGCTAAAACAAGAAATAAACGCGATGTTCCTGTTTCTGGCCTCGACAAGAGCAAAGGTTTCGATTCAACTAACAAAAATGGTAAGAGAAGCTATACACTTTAAAAGGCAAAGTATTATATTTTTGAGTTACGGTGAAACTAAATTGTATTTTTATAGGTCTTAAGGAAAATGTGAACCAGTATTCTAGACCGAACAAAGGAAGTGGAAGTAAAAACAGCTCAACTTACGACCCGTCCCTAGCTAGCTTTGGTCGAAAACAATCAATTCTCCAGGAAACGAGTAAAATCAAATTATCATGTAAATGTCGCATGCACTCCTATATACAACAAATTTTTACAGGCAACAACATACGCCAGGTTGAGGCTCAAGAAAAAAAGGAGTTGTCAAAACAGCAGAATAATTTCGGAAAACAACTTATCCCTAAAGGGAAATCCTCTACAAGTTCGGTAAAAGTATAGGAGAAGATTAAGTGTGATCAAATTAAATAAAATTATTCTGAAATCATTCACCAGACTTCAAACAGGGGCCGTTTGCAATTACTAGACGTCGCTGAAGCACTTAAACAAAAGTCAAGATCTTTCCCTGCTATGACGCCTCATTCACCCGTCAAGTCTTTTAAAAAGAAAATATTTGCCGATAGCCCTCAATCTAAAGGATCGTTCAAAAAGCGTATTGACGCCGGAGGACCGACGAACAAATCCCTCACAGTCGATTCCCGTAATTCTAATTATAATTAACAGTATATAGAGTCAGATACCTTTTAATTATTCTTATCTTTTAATACAGGTGCAATTATTACTCAGCAACCGCGTCAAAATGTTGTGATGAACAAGTGTAACTGTAGTGTGGTGAAGAAGTTGATTTTGAAAAAACTCACTAAGCTGGCTGATAACCAAAAGACTTTGGCAGCCGATGTTAGATTATTGTTGGACCATATCAAAACAGAAGCCAAAACTCCAACTACTACGGCGCATGACATCGTTCAATTACCTGTTACTTGTATTGCTGAATGGAGTCTTCTGATGGAAGTTCTTAAATCAGATTCAAACCATACAATCCTCGTAAGTCGCACTATTATTTCTTCTATCGCTAAAATAATTTTTTTCTCTAAAATTCTAGGTTAATGATTTTTCAAAGCTCGGTGGAAGCGACCTAGCCGACATTGTGAAACGGATAATGAGAGAAGTCGTGACGGACGAATTTGGTGCTAGTTATGTTGGATGGATGGGGCAACACGGGAAGTATCCTGTCTACGGAACAAAGCTCATGGACGTCATTTTCGGTAATAAATTAATTTTACACATTTGTGTATGCTTTACAAACATCATTCGATATGATTTAGCTTCGGTGGACCGTTCTCCGCTGTTACCGTCTGCCACGAAAAAACAAGTTGAAGGAGCGACTATGAATTACATCCACAGATTTAATCAACGTTTCAATAGAGCTAAGACTCCAATTGCTGACGACAAAGATGGAAGTTACAAGAGAGACAGTGAAAGTTCCGAAGATGACGATCCCCGGAAGCAGAACGGGAATCACAGTGAAAGTTCTGAAGATGAAGATCCCCGGAAGCAGAACCGAAATCACAGTGAAAATGAGAGTTCTCCCGAAAACGACAGAAGTCATGATTCAGATAATATCATTGAATCTTCTGTTCCATCCGATGCTTAAGTACATTTGTAGAGGAAAACATACAGGATTTGGTGAATGCAATTAGTTGTGTAAAACCCGAACCAATACTGTATTATCCTTGCTGTTTGGGGCGTCAACGGTTGTGGTACCGGTGGTACCAAACTCAGTTCATGTTAGCAATTCGTTTCTTTAACTGTTTGCTTCGTCGATCGGGACTATTTAAGCAAGAGTACTGTTTGAAAAATGGTCAATTTTACTAGCTACAGTATCGATCACATAATGTGAAGGTTACTTTACTAGTCACTATTATCAACATGTTGAATTCCCCTTCGTCAACAAAGAAATTTTTATCTTAATACGCAACTGTTGTGTTAAATTCTGCCTTTGTATGTTATCTTATGTGTCATGTGTTAACTAATGTGTGAGGTGTTCAAGTGGACAATATAATCAAGTTAAGTACACTTTATGGATTATTTATTCAAATATTATAACGACCAGCAGCAAACTATAGTACAGATTGCATTTACTACCAATGAACAAAATAGACCCCGTTCACGCACTGGGAAGGTTTTTTTTTCACTTTTGTTCGTTAACTGTTCACGCACTGAGGGCGGCAATAGGGAGGAAAATGTACTCCATGTTCATGTACATTGTCCATGAACAAAAAGTTTTTGTTCACTGTTTGTTCACGAACTGTGCGAACTTTTGCTAGGTGGGAACGGATAGTCGGATTGAGTCTATCAAAATTTGCATCAGATAAATTTGTACGCTTCGGTACAAAAACAAGCCAGCAACACTAAACAGGCGCTCACAGGCAGCAGAAGATGACAATGCGCTATTGTACTGTCTATAACAAAGAAATTTATTGGAATTAGTTTTTACGTTAATATTCGAATTATTAATTTCTACATGAATATTTGCTTGATTGTTTGGTAGCGATTGAGATCCTCAAGAATACCGTAGCCGTCATTGACGTAGCGATCCACTTCGCCCAGTTCCGCAGAGGCCTTCCATTTCAACCCGTTCAAGAACCGGGAATTTTTCCTTGGTTGTGAAGCAGTTTCACTTAAACTAGCTGTGGCGGTGTCTTCACCCTCGATGCTTTCATTTGCCCTATTCAATCCACAGGAAAAACAGTATTATTATTTAAGCACAAGTCAACCAATAAACAATCGAATTTTAACTTACAAATTGCTGACGCATCTCTTTACTTCTTTTTCGAGAAGTTTAGCGTATTCAGGTTTCTGTTCCTTGGTTAACCATGATAATTTAAAGCGGGGATCACTTATATATGCGAGACGGAGATCGCTGTTTAGGAAGAACGATTGAAACCTTTTCTCTATTCCATCTGAAAGACAGTTCACAAGCGGTGTGCAGTGGATGATGTTTCTATCTTCTTTGAATTCGGCAATTTTTTCCTTCAAAATCGTGAGAACGGGGAGGACACACCCAGCTGACATTTTTTCCTCATTTTGAAAGACGTCAAGGGCTTCAGTTAGTGGCTTCATTATCTTAATATATTCCCTCAAAAATTCCTCTTCCAAAACAGTAAGTTTCTTCAGTTTGAAGTGATCAAAGGCAATAGCAAGGTTATCTCTATTTTTCGTCAAAAAGCTTTCCACTTTAACCAAAGCATCAAAATAGCTGTTCCACCTGGAATAGATAATCAGTATGTCAGCAATTTATCAATAATTTCAATACAATGCAAATTCCTATTTCTTACCTTGTGGCGTTGTGGATCACGAAAAGTTCGCCCATTGTAGCTTTGATGAAATCGGATGCTAAGGAGGAACGGCTCTGTTTATTCCAGATTGCCGTAAGCTTTGCATCCACACTGCTCTTCAATTTTTGAAACCGTACACTGTCAATATTCTTCACATCAGTTGTGGCCACCAAATTCAGGGAATGACAGCTGCATCTCATGTGGGGAGGTAGATGAATATGATCTTTAAGGCATAAGTAATCGTCAGCGTCACCAAGATCTACCTCCTCTGGTCCACAATTCATAATGTCGCCTATATCAATAAATACAAAATCGTCTTTCTCGTCTTCGTCAGGGGACATATTTTCATCAGCGGCTGGGTTTTTTTCAGGTGAATTAGGTCGTTTGAACATGTCAAAGGCTTTTAAAAAGTTCGATCCATTGTCAGTAATGGTGCAGTTTACTTTGGAGCAAATCTTGAATTCTGTGTGCATATCTGATATGGCCTTGCCAACAACATTGTATGTGTGGGAACCGTAAATTCATCTAACAACCAAACACGCACTGCGACGATCAAGATCTTGTCCCATCCAATGAACTGCCATTCCTAAAAAGCGACGTCGCCGTGAAGTCCAGCAGTCTGCTGTGGTGCTGACATAATCAGCTTTGTCAAGTTCAAAAATCAAATCTGCTTTACTCTTGCTGTAAGTCTTCTTTAATAGTTCCACCATGAAGGGGCGACTCCTTATAACAAGTGGCCCAGACAATCCACCAATGAGGTTCTTGAATGCTTCCTTTTCGACTTCACTGAAAGGAAGGAGGTCAGCAATCAGGTGGTTCTGTAAAAGTAAAAGTTCAAATCATGAATGGGATGAGATCAGATGAGATAAGACTATGACTAATGTGAAGAAAAACTAACCAGAATAGCTTTGTCCAAATCTTCCTGTGTTCTAATCTGCTTATACTTCCAAGAACTATCCAAATGATTCTTTATAGAAGGCTGATTAGCCTTTTTTACTTTTCTCATGGTAGAGAGTCCAGCTTGAACAGGATTAGATGACTGTCTTTCTTCGCTTGGTTCTTGGTTTCTTCTTTGCCAAGCAGAGTTAAATTCTGTTAGGTGTGTAGGGTGTATTGTCTAGAACGAACAAAAATTAGAATTTTTTCAGAATGGATGACTACGATAACAAACAACTTACTCTTATGTGCCTTTTGGCATTGTAGCCAGAATTGTTCGTAATGGTCAGAAGTTCAATCTCGCCTTTTTTATTAAACTTTGTTTTTGTCTTGTGGCATATGAGGCATTTAACTAAAAAGCCTTTGCCATTTTTTTTGTCGTACATGAATTGGAAGTAGTTGGATGGCAACTTAATTCTGGATTCATTCCAGCTTGTTGGTTTTTTCCCCAGGGTTTCCATTTTCAACTTCAACATGAGAAGAGGAATTTACACTAAGGAGAATTTAAAAATAGACAAATGAATTAAATACGACCATACAGGGAAAGGGAATCAGGGATACAGGCCATAAAGGATACATACAGCCAGCCAGCCACACAACATTGAAAAACACAACATTGATTCACTATGAAAATAGTTTTTTTCTACTTACGAGGAATTTGCAGGATTTGATTCTGATTCAGATTCAGAGCCATCAGAGGCTGATAGCGTGATTTGGTCAGCCATGCCTTTACTTAAATAGTTATATTTGCACTTGCCATTTACATTGCTTTAGATTTAGAAGTCAGCCTCTTGTTGTCTGCTTTGGAATTGACAAATTGCACTTGGTGAAAATATTGGTTGATAGATGGCGCCACGATCACGAGCTTTCGCTCGTTACTCGTCCGCTCCCGCTCTAGCTCGCGATTTTTAAAATAGAGCGGCTCTAGCTCACCGCTCACCGAAAAACGCGAGCGCGCTCGCATTCCGCTCTAGCTCAGAGCGCGCTCGTTTCAACTCTGATCTTAGGGGTGGATCCTTTTAAATTGCGCCAGGCGTGAATCAGGTATTCTTATATTAATTAATTATTAGTTGAAAATTTTACTTATTTTTATATTTATTAATTTTATGCTATTACTTGTTATTTCTTCTACGTATGTCGGGTTCATGATTTCCCGCTGGATTGCTCCTGGTTTTCCGCCTTTGCCAGATCGTTTGTGCGCTAAGAAATAAGTTTATTATTTGAAATATATTTTAGTTAAAAGTTATTGTACTCACTTTTTAAATATTCATTAGTGAATATTGAAGACATTAATTCACTTGTGAATTTGTACTTGGTGTAGTGGGAATTTTTAATGGTATCAATTGTCCAGTCTTCTGCTACTATTTCATTGACTTTTTGTTCAAGTTGTTGTTTAACACGCAATGGAATTGTAAATGGCCGTGTTGTGGGATATTTCTAAAAAAAAGTTTAGTTAAGTTATTAGTTTGAATATGTTATTGAATATATTAACATATTACTGTAAGTTCGTAGTTTTGTAAGGTTACATCAGATTCATCTTCAGATACATTGTTATATGAAGTTGAATCTTCCTCGTTGTTATTAGATTCAGGAATGATGTTTGTTGGTTGTTGAATTTGTATTTCTTTTTCTAGATTTTTTATTCTTTCTATTTCTGTTGTATTATTTATATTTAATTATAAATGTTTCAAAAGTTGTATTGTTAAAAAATGATTTACCTTTTTCTAAGTTTTTTATGGTATCCTGCAGTTCTCCGTTTTGTGTTTCCAATATTTGTATTTGTTGGTTCTATATTAAAATATAATGCTAAATATTTGTTGTATATAGTTTATTAGTATAATTATTATATTTACCTTGTTTATTTCTAATTCCTCTAATTGTTGTTTGTAAGTTTCAATAGCAACCTGATATCGAGTACAATTATTTTCATTTTTTGCTACACAGTAGGGGAGACTGGAGTAAGCCGGGACGGTTTTTGTTTTCCCCCTATATCTCCCAAACTAATCATTAAATTAATTTATTATTTTGTTTTTAATTATTCCATACGGTAATGTACCCCCAATATTTTTTATATAATTTAATAATAAACCATTTTCCCATATAAGACCTTTAAAATTTTCTTAGATTTGTGGGAGAAGCCTATTTTGAGGGGTAAGTAAGGACACTAGGGTAGGTGGTGAGGGACGTCCTCCGTTTTTGCCTTAAAATTCATTAAAAAAAATTTTAAAAATTGAAATAGCGTCCCACTGCATAGACTGTATAAGTTAATAGATGTTTCAATTTGATTATTGTGTTAATAAAATTTTTTTCTTATATGATAAAAAACCCTTATTACAAGATAGGTGGGGGTTGGGCTTATTGTAATCGATTAATATGCTGAATAATCAATTGCTTGTGATCATTGTAAGGAACAGTAATGGCGTCATGAGCTCGGTAATGATTGATGGGCTTGAAGGCCAAACCCGCCCACTAATGTCCCATTTTAGTCAAAAACAGCTGTCCCGATTTCCCGATAAAGACTATTTTTTTAAAACGTTAATATTATCTACAGTAATTAATCGAAAATTATAATTTTTTTTTTAACAATAAAGAAATGATTAAGCTTCATTTCCATATTAAATTTACATGCCATTTGCGATTAGTTTTTTCTAGAAACATTAAATGGTGGAGACAAAATTAACTAAAAAAAACCCGTTTTTTTAGTTTTGTTAATAACTGATACAGTTATTGACAAAACTCAACCAAATTTCATGCCAAAGTAGATTGTATGTATCTAAATAACATACTAAAAAAAATTTTTATTTTATTAGAATCTACTATTTTTCCCCCTACTGTCCCTCTTGACCCGGTGTCCATACGCATACTCCAGTCTCCCCTATTCTAAGAGTTCTTTACCTTATTTATTTCGTTTTCTTCTTTTATAGTTTTTGATTCAGCTTGAAGTTGTAAGATTTTGGCCACCAAAGATGTTTTTTTTTCACTAAGAATTTTTTTTTCTTCTGTTTTGGTCATTTTAAAAATTTGTATGTAATTTTATTTTTGAATTTTTTGAATCTGTAGCAAATAACAGTAGTAGATAGTTTTTCCAGTGTTATGACTTTATATATATAATTATGTAATTTATAGTTTTCATGAATTATTCTTAATTGACTTTATTTGCTTGTTATTTATTTAAATAAATTTAGTTATAATTTAGTATTTTAAAATGAAGTTATTGAATGTAAATTTTATATATATAGATTTTAAAATATAACATGCAACAACGAATAATTTCATGTTGCAGACGACATATTATATACTTTGTATTTCATTCATTTTTTAAAGTTTGTAGTGTGTACATCTGTGTATTGGATAACACATATTTTTAAGGAAATTGTTCGTTGTTAATATTTTGGTAATAGAGTAGTGGTATTAGAGTATGTTTTTTTTATTTATTATTTATTTGACTAATTTAATTACTTAACTTAATTGTACATTACTTTATAAAGTTTTTATTAACTTAATAGATTTACTTTACCTTACTGATTAGCAGAAATGTTACTTTTTACTTAACTTAAATGTGTTAATTTTACTTAATATTTAGAGTGTTTAACCTAATTATTTAACTTAATTTTACTATTTTACTTTATTACTTTACTATTCCATTAATTTACCCACCCAAAACCCCTATTTTGCCTCGCATAGCTCGGGCTTGGTCCCGCTTAGTTACTTAAGTATAGTTAAGTTAAGTTATTTTAGTTTACTATTTTACTTTATTACTTTATTATTCCCTTACTTTACCTACCCAAAACCCTTATTTTGCCACGCAAAGTTCGGGAATGGTCCCGCTTAGTTACTTAAGTATAGTTAAGTTAAGTTATTTTAGTTCAGTAAATATGGTCGGGTAAAATAGACTTTTACCAAACCTCCTCTTAAAAAGTTTGTGTTAATTGTGACAAGGGCTCTCTGACTAATAGAGATATTTTTAATGCTCGATTTACCGTCCGCTAACTTGATGATAACTGGTGGAAGGTTGGTTTCAGAGTTACACGGTTGTTTTCGGGTTGGGCTGCAGTTATTCATGATATTGGAGCGACGCATAACGGATTCATAACGCGACGTGGTTCTGATGTAATTGGCACTTGAGGGGGAAGGGACAGAGAGTGGTTTTGCAAGGAAGGTAGACAGCCTGTGGCCGGTAGGATGATGATTTGCCTGGGGCCTACTGTAGGTAATGGGTGTCACTATGAGACGGTGTGGCACGTCCTATCGCTACAAAGACTCAGAGCGAACTCTCAATTAAACACCAATAACAGACTTAAAATTTTTAAATACAGTTTTACTTCTAGCAGACGCGTATCAATGTTTTTCCTTAGTTTATGAACAAAACCAGGACGTTGCCAGGCAACGTAATCGCTAATCTTACTTTTAAAAGTCAATAGACTATATTGTCGCATGGTCATTCAACCGCGCTAGTGTTTCGGCGTCAAGGCTCTCTCTGGTATGTAAGACCAGAGTTCTAAGGGCAGTCGGACGCTATTCCGGGGGGAGACATCCAGTTGCCTGCTATATAGGGACCCAGTGTCGGTATGATCGGGGGCAGTCTTTTGCCAGAGTTGTTAGTTATCACAGCCAATTATTGAATACACTAGTTACCACTAAACAGAGTTATTACATGGTGGAGATACAAATCCACGGGTAAGTCCTTCCTTCACACTACTATTATTTGTCTATTTGTTGTATTTCTTTTCAGAAGGTAAGGGGGTGAAGAATCGTGAGGAGCTCCTGAGAGTCGACGACCCAGCGGGCCGTTGCGCCTTAAATTGCCGGGATACGGGGCTACGACGTCAACCTTGCCGACGTACAAGTGAAGCGAGCAGAATTAGTGGACAGAAAAGAGGAAAGGCCAAACCCGTAGATTAAGAATCACCGGGACGCATAGTGGTTAAGTTTAGGTTAGACACAAGGTGGAACTAGACCGACGGCGGTAAGCTGCAGGTTCAGACGGAAAGCTGAGTGCGGCAGAGAAAAGAAGACACCGGAAGGAGCAGCATAGATGCGAAGGGCGACCAGAGGTCGGAGTCCGCGGAGTAGAGATGGTGTAGGGTGGTTCACGACATTAGAGGATAAGCCAAGTGGAAGCGAGGAACAGTGAAGCAGACCGGGCGGGAGTGTCGACCTTTGCAGGACTGCGGAGAGAAGGAATCAATAAAACAAACCAACCCAGAAGAGGAGAGGGGAGAAAAAATGGGCCGTAAATGGCCAGAAGGTTGGCAATCGCCAGAGAGCGAGTCAGAGGACCAGTAAGAAAGACAGGATGCAGAAAAGGAAAGTAACAGACTGTCAACACAAGCGGCATACCAGCTTACGTTCAGTGAAGTAGATACGGAGTTGGGGGAGCACGTCCACGAGGCAGACGGAGACGGGAAGGGGCAACAACTGGAGAGGGATTTCGAAGTATATACAGTACCCACCAAACTATTAGGTACACCCCCCTTTTTTCAGTGCATTCTTATGGCACTACGTGTCTTAGAAAAAATGCAATAACTCTTGAACCGCTTGGGCTAGATTTTTTTCCTTTTTTACCTGAGTAGATCTAATGATGATCTACATTTTTATATACATGAAGTCGTCGTAGGATTAACCCCTACGGCGCTACGGTATCGTTCACTTTATTAGGTACACCCCGTTTTCACTCCATATGCGCCGTGTTAAATACGGCATTTTCAAAAATATACAAAAAATACTAAAAATAAAGCTAAAATCTTTTTCTTTGTGCCAAAAGATGCACAATTCTTCACTTTATACTAATCCAAAGTATGATTTACAGTCAAACCAACTAAAAGAACCCTTCTCTATACCCCGAAGTTTACCCCCTCAACATTTTTACGGCAAAATCAAAACTGGCGATGTCGCCACCAGAGGCACTGCAAGATTCAGGGGTTGGAGACCGGATGGAGAGAATGGAGAAAACGTTCGGGGAGGTAATGGGAGTGATGAAGAAACCACCGAGTCAAGTGCCGAATAGGAGACGCTCCACTAGATAGTATGGCCATTTTAGCTGAAAAAGGGGGGTATACCTAGGACAATTAATAATTTGAAATTTTTGTAAATGAGCACTATTTATACTTACTTTTTAAGGAAGTGTAAAAAACCCGTACAAAATCGTACTGTAGGATCACATATAAATTTACAATTGAAAATTTGAAAATCGGAAATGGGGGTCTAATTGTAAATATTTTATTGTTTTGAGTATATGTAATCAAACTTTATATGTTAATAAACGTGTGATTCAAATTTCAATGTTTTTTATGTAGATTTACTATTTTTTTGTGAATTTAGGAGTTACTCAAATCGGTTTCCGCGTCGAAATTTTTTCGCCGTGTTAAACATGGCGCTTATGGCGGTACGCGTCATCTTAAAATTAATGCTACATATAAACGAAATCACATTAAAATTCCCAAATACTCTAGTTTTTTAGCCCATATAACCTAGTTTACTTTGTATTTATTAGATTTTATGAGAATAACACAGTAGAAGAGTTATTTACATTAGAAAAAACTACCCTTTTTCAAAATTCCCAAGTGTTTTACAACACACCCGCCAGGGTGACATTTTTTGGGTCCTGACCGTTTTCTCTGACAACTACACGCAGACGAGAAAATACCTTGGAAAGATTATCCGAGATGCAATAATAAGCAATCAATGACTGGTGCTACTGTGCTAGCAGAACATTTCAATAACAATAACAAAACGTTGAACTTTTAGTCGAGTAAAAGTTGCAGTGGCCACCAAAAAAATGTCACCCTGGCGGGTGTACTGGTTTTGGAAGGGGACATCGACCTTCTACTGGAGAAGGACATTCTAGAAAAGCTGGGAACTGTGATGGAAGATTGGGTCACTCCCTGAATTTTTCATTGGCGATTTAACGATCGGGACATTAGTGGAGGAAAAACAGGAGGAAAGGGTGAAGCTGATATTGGAACTGGGAGAGGGGATTCCAGCCCAGACGATGGTTGTCGTAGGGATCAAGCCCTTGGACATGGACGAGTTTAAGGGAGGGACTATGACAGAACCTTCGGAAGCCAACCTACTAAAAAAGAGAGTTTCGATGGGTAGGGCGGTGGTGAAGGTGACAGAGCCACCCACGAAGATAACAATCACCAACCTGTTCAAGCGGGAGAAATGGTTGGAGTCCGGGACGGTATTGGGGCAAATGGAACGAGTGCACGCCAACATTGAGGAAGTAACACCTATGGCCACGATCACCATGCAAGGGGAAGAACGGCCAGAGCGGGATTCCAACCGCCGGATTTTGAAGGTCTACAGGCGAAAGACAAAGTGAAAGTTTGACGAGTATTAACAGAGTTCGAAGACTGCTTTGTAGGGCCGGAGGATACATTGGGGGTGTGTACGGCTGCGAAGCATGAAATCGAGACCGGGGACGCCCACCCGGTTCGACAATCCCCCTACCCCAGCGCCTGGAAAGAATTGATCCTAGTGGGGACGCAGTGTCAAGAAATAGAGAAAGCAGAAGTGATTAAGAAGTTGACCAGCCCCTGAGGGGCAGCGGTGGTCCTAGTCAAGAAAAAGGACGGAACGTGGCGGTTTTGCGTAGATTATAGGAGGCTGAATACAGTCACCATAAACGACGTTTACCCGCTGCCTAGAATTGAAGAGACTTTGGCGTGGCTAACCGGGGCGGCGTTCTTTCCGATAATGGATTTACAGGCAGGGTACTGGCAAGTACCTATCATAGAGAGTGACTGGCCCAAAACTGCTTTTATCACAGCCGTCGGTCTCTTCCAGTTCATGGTGATGGTGATGGTACTCTGCTCAGCGCCAGGGACGTTTCAAAGAATGATGGATGTAATACTAAGTGGCCTGAAGTAGACGACATGTCTCGTCTACATCGATGACATAATAGTCTACTCGCAGACATTGGACGCGCACGTGGAGGGATTAAGAGACGTGCTCAGCCGGCTTCGAGGGGAAAACTTGAAGGTAAAACTCAACAAATGGGAATTTGTCCCCCCGCGGCTCTGAGCGCTGGGACACATTTTGGACAAGAATGGAGTTGCATCGGACCCGGAGAAGATACGCGCGGTACAGGGTTTTCCATCTCCGGCGGAAACCACCGAAGCAAGGAAGGTAAAATTTTTATATGGGATTTTTGGGATTATGCTCCTACTACCGCAGGTTCATCAGCAACTTTGCCCGGATCGGTAAGCCACTACATGACCTGACCAAGGCAGGCATACTGTTCCAGTGGGGAGAGGAGGCGGAAAGAAGTTCTGAGGCCCTAAAGACGGGACTCAAAGAGGCTGCACAGTTAGCTCACCCGGTTAACAGTAAGCCGTTTGAGATTCATCCAGATGCATGAAATTGGGGGATTGGAGCGGCACTGGTTCAAGCGGGGGAAGCGGGGAAACAACCGGTGGCCCTCGCCAGAAGGCTAATGAACAAAGCGGAGAGGTACTACTCGATTACCGAAAAGGAATGTCGTCTTGCCCTCGTCTGGGTGGTAAAAAAATTCCACAGTTACATTTGGGGAGCGAAGGTGTGGGTAGTAACGGATCACCATGCACCCTGCTGGCTGACGACCAAGAAGGACCTAGCGGGACGACGGACAGGGCACTAACTATTCAGGAGTACGAGCCGGAAATTGTCTACAAAAGCGGTCGACTACATGAGGATGCTGACACCCTATCAAGATCTCCGGTGGACTCCGCCGAGGAAGAAGAAGCAGAGGACAAATACCTGCCCGTGTGGATTGCGGCCTGGACGGAATCACGGGAAAAGACAAAGTAGGAACAGAAAGCCGTACCCCAATGGAACATAACCCTGAAAAAACTGGAGGCTGATAAGGGCATTCCTTACAAGAACTTCGTAGTGGTGGAGGGACTCTTGCACGTAAGGACGCTTGGAAAACACGGGATGCGGCTACGGCTCTGCGTACCCCCGGGGCAAAGGAGCAAGGTGCTGAAAGCAAGTCACGACAGTATGATGTCGGGACATCTGGGGACGAGAAGGACGTTAAGCCGGATCGAGGAGAAGTACTACTAGCCCGGGCTAAAGCAACGCGAAGTGAGTTACGTCCACGTTTGCACCCTATGTCAGGCGAGGAAGTCGCCGCCAAGAGAACTCCAGGGGTACATGGAGATAATAAAGGTGGAACGTCCTTTAGAGCAAGTGGGCATGGACATCCTGGGCCCGTTTCCAACGACGGCCGGGGGAAACAGAAACATTATCGTGGCAGTAGACTACTTAACGAAATAGGCAGAAACCCGAGCCATCCCAACCGCTACGGCTAAAGATGCGTCCGAATTTTTCATGAAGAACATCGTTCTACGCCTCGGACCCCCTGAGCGAGTAGCGACAGACTGTGGAAAATATTTTATGGCGGATTTTACCCAGTAGGTGATGTGACTTATGGAGGTGGCACACCGGGCTACTACACCCTACCAGCCACAGGCTAACGGGCTGACGGAAAGATTGAACCCTTCGCTGGCGTATGTGACGTTCGCCTACAATTTCAGTAGGCAGGAATCGACGGGGCGGACACCGTTTTCTTTGCTTTATGGTCGGGAGGCGCGTCTACCCTTGGACATGGCAACAGGAGTAAGCAGCGACACAGACCTAGTGGACGAACCGGAAGCGGTGGCGAGGATGTGGAGCTCGCTCGGCGAGAAGTGAGACCACGGCTAGACGTCGTACAGGCACGACAGAAACGCCAATACGACATGAAGCGGAGAGACGGGCAAGATTTTCAGCCGGGAGAGGAGGTCTTGGTGTATAAACCAAGACGGAAGATCGGGAGGTCGGAAAAGCTACTGCATCGATGGCAGGGGTCGTATGTGGTACAAAGACGGACGTCGGCACTGAACTACGAAGTAAAAGGGCACCGCGCAAGGAAAACAGAACTCGTGTACGTCGGGAAAATGAAGAAACTTGCAGGAGGGACAAGGGGCGAAGGAGAGGAAGAGCAGGAAGCAGACAGTAGGAGCGCGAAGGACGCGCTAGTGGCCCAGGAAGGAGACCAATCAGCAGATTCAACCCGGTGATCCGAAGGAGTGGGTGATGCCCCCGACAAGAGGAAGCCCCTGAGAAAGAGGCCATAACCTTGGTGTCGGAACCGGAAGAGAATCCTGCAGAAGGAGCCGAACGCATAGAGGAAGAGAGGTGAGAGCACGAAGTCCGAGGTCAGAGAGCACGGAGAGCGCCAAAACGATACGGGAATATGATCAATTGGAATCTGGCGTTGCTACTACTCGAACTAATGGGAATAGTACCCGGTTTTGGGCGCTATCAAGAAGCCTTCGTGTCCAAGGAAGTGGTCTTTAAATTCACGAAATACATCTACTTCAGCGACTCGGAGTGGATAATCGAGGTGGTCAATGCGGCTGTTCAGACCGAGATAATGAGCGTTGATGCGGCCGTACAAAACGGTGAGTATACTGAAAGTATCGATTTTAACGTGTTGCTTCAGGGGCTGGCGCGTGGTTCGCTCTTTACGCCGTTATCTACCCAATGGGTAATCTTAATTCTCATTAATTCATTTCAAACCGTTATTTCTTTTCTAGGGACAAAAAAGGGGAAGCTTCCAACACCCTAAATAAACCAAAAAAAATAATATGCAGTCGGAAAAACAAACATTAACGCAAAAAAAAATCTGAATCTTTTCTGGTGGTTGGTCTGCTTCTTTTCCTTTTTTTTCTCCTTCCTTCCCATACAAGGACTTTTAGTGCTTGTATTCAATGTGAATAATATTACTGGCGCTACGTGGGTAATTTGTCGTTGATTTCAGGAATTTCTTGCCATACATGGATTACGATTATGCTATTTCAGTGTCAGGACTCTAGCTGTTCCGATATTAGTGAGATCGTGCAGAGTTATCCATTCGAAGTTTGTGGGATTTGGGGAAAACTGGTTTGCAGTTGGCGAAGTAAAACACCTCCTCCCCGTCCCTGAGTGCTATGTTTTCTGGTGACGGCGGTACGGCGCCACGGCGGTTGCAGACTCTTTGGAGCTTCAGGAACCGTTGTCCTATGATCAAGTGGTTTAGTACCCAACGTGTGTTACCCATGAGTTTCACGTATAAGGCCGAGTTCGGTTTGTGAGATGGGAAGTTCGTTGGCCCATTAAATGCTTCGAGGTCCGAAATAGGGATGCCTCCTCCATTTCTTGTTGGCGGTCGGTTTAACTCACGATCCAAAAATATTTCGGCTAAATCGTCCCAGGTTGTTGGCTGGTCTAGGTCGGGACTGTCGGTGTCTGAGGGACTGTTATGGAAGTTGGGTGCCCTTTCGCTGTTTTTGGTTTGTTTGTAGGGTAGGTTTAACGTCTCCCGGTGGTCTCGTGCCACTGGGTCAGAGGGCAAGAACCATTCGTTCTCCAGTGGGTCTTCCTGTGGCCAGTTTCCGGAAGCCCTATTCAATTGTTTCGATAATTATTCCGCGGTAGTAAGCACAACGTGTGGGGTCTTATGTGTAATGCCTTTAGTGCACGATGGGCAGCCACCTCACCTTGGTCACGCCTCCGGGGCTGTGATGGTTTTTTTTAAAGTTCCATCACCGGTGGCGGACCTGATAATTCAGGTTTTATGGTTTGTGGTCTTTCAGCACAAGATCCCCTGGGAAGGGGTTGGCCTTCCGACTAGGGATGTCAAGATTGAAATTAGAGAGAAATAATTGCTTTTATATGGGTTCAGGTCCAGGCTGGCATAAGGATGGCGAAGAAAAACAGAGCGGGTGTTTTATGAGTGTGTAATTCTTTCGTTCGACGGGTGTTACATTACACATTCCATGTTGCTCGTCTTGCTTATTATTCTTAGACTCATATACCCCGAGCGAAAGTGGGCATAAGGGCGCGCCACTTGTTCAGACTGTTTTTTCTGTATGTGTGATTGGCAGGTCCACACACAAGCCTACTTCCACCGCCTGGAGGTTGTATGGTTTGTTGTCTTTCAGCACAAGATCCCATGGGAAGGAATTACGGCATGAAAATACGTTAGGTTTTGCCTAGTTGCCAGGTGGCACTTGTAGGGGGCTGGTGTTGCCTATCTCTTCCCAAGTGTGTAATGGCTTTCAAAAGAGGCATTTTCTCACAAAGGTTGGTGGCGTTGTTTCAAAGGAGTGCATTTAGTAGAGGATTTTTTTCTGCTTCCGATGAAATGGGTCTCGACGCCTTACGAAGATGTTTACGTGGGAAAACAAGACGTTGAAAAAAGTTGTTCAAGCCTCTCGTTTTGCGGTTTTTCTCGCTAGGGCTTGGCGAACCGTTTTGAATGCTTTGTCGTGTTTGCCGTATGCAAAAGAGTTAGTCCACCACTTATGATGGTTTGGTTTTGTGTTTAATTAAGAAATGTGGAGTCTGATGTTCGGTCTGTCATCCTTCATCCTTCAATCACACCGCACGTATCTCATTGTTGCTCCGCAGTTATAACGGTTTCTAGGCCGTTTTTTATCCATTTTTCTTCATTTTTTTTGTAGGTTTAGTCTCGACCTACCTTCCTCGAACTAACTGTGTACTTTTCTTACTTTATTTCCGTAATTATTGTTTTTTATTATTGATCAATGAGTTCCGACGAGGACTTCAATCGTATGATCGTTGAAGGCCTCATGTATCGGGAGGCTCGGGATCCCAATGGGACCTTGGTTTAGGAGATTCCACGGTCGGATTGACGTGTCGTAGCACATTAGTCCTTCGGGACGAAATGTGCCGGCACGTTAGGCGACCCGAGTGTCGGGTAGGTCCAGGTGAGTTGCATTCGCATCGTAATCCAACGGTGCATGAGGTGCGGTACCTTTCCTTGCGTTATAAGGTGCGCATCTTTTGCGCCGAACGCCGGAGTGTGGCTGGCATTCAGTATTATATCCGTGAGTTGGTTCAGCGCTATAACCTGCCGTGGTCACAGCGTGACGTGTACCGCAGTTTGCGGGACGTTACTCGTCTTTGTGACGACAGTGGGCGGGTATGGCGCCGAACCGTTCCTTGGTATTCTCCGGATTCCCCGGAACGTGCGGCGTACCTGCGCAGGCAAGAGGCTGGTCGAGCCAGGAGAGCGGCTCCCCGTCTTGTTTTCGATGAGCGGTGTGATGTCGTGGGTGCTCCCGAATCCCCCGTTATGCCGGTCGTTAGAGACCCAGCTACGCCCCCGGGTAGTCCGGTTCTGGAACCTGTTAACGTTCCGCCAGTCGCTGAGGTTCCTGAGCTGGATTTTGCCCCGATTTAGGATTATGGTTACAATGTGTCGTTTATTAATATCTTGCAGCCACCAGAGGTTTTGGAAGCCGCTAGACTGGTTGTTGGTTGCCGTGTTTCATTTAGCTCTATCCAGAATGCACTCCATAGAGTGCAACGTTGGTTCAAGGTAAAGACGGATGGAATACGGAGGAGTCCGCTGCCGGAGGAAGGGAAGACGGGAGAAGGACAACGGAAACAAATCGTGGAGAGAGCCGCAAGCGGATTGGAGCAGTTAGGAATCACGCGGGAACGTTACGAGAGACTGCAAGGGCCGCTCATCCGTAAAACAATCAGACCCAAGAGGGGGCTCTTGGACGCGAGAGGAAGTGCTCCTAATTGGTTACTAGCGGTAGCCACGGATAAATCGCTAGAGGGGTTGAACGATCATCTGGAGGCGTTGGCGAAGGAGACATCAGGAATCGTGCACACTATGAGCCAACAAGCCACGTTGGTAAATGACACACTTCGAGAGTTACAGGACCATGCGCTGGCCATAGACCAGTTGGACCATAGCCTACTACAATCGCAGCCACTCAGCTGGCTATCTCTCCTGTACCGATAAGCCCCACCTAGTGACATCATGGTAAGATCACGTGCTATTCTCTGAATGGCTGCCCCTTTCTTTAACTTCCTTCTATCGCGTGCGCTCTAAATGCCCTATTCCAACTTTCCACAGTTCCTTTCCACAGTTTTCATTTTTCTCCATTTCTTGTTGGCCATTGTTGGCATCGGTAGCCATTCTTGACACTTGTTTACCGATTCGTGCACGTTCTCTTTTCACGTGAAAATAACTTTTAAAAAGAATGAAAGTAAAATGCTGTGTCTTGTCTTGTCCTAGTAAATCCTATGGAACAAACAAATCTAAAGTTTCTTGGCATTTTTTCCCACGCGATGAAAATGTGTTGAAAACGTGGCTAAAAAATGTCGGCAAGAATATTGATTTAACCAAATTTATTAAAGATTCACGCATATGATGTAGTGTACATTTTGATGAAAAAGTTTTCAAAATAAGTAGAACTGGAAGAAATATGCTATCAAAGCAAGCTATTCCTAGCATTTTCACATCACCGAATTTAGCACTTGTATAGAAAATCTAATCAAAATTTTCTGTTTTTATTGGTTAATCTTGCTCCTCCTTACAGAATGTTGCTGAGCTACCACAGCGGATGCCTTTTTAAAGAACTAAATTGTTATATTCCACTCCTTGCCAATGGATCATCTCACTACTTGGTCTCTGACATTAAAAAACCATTCTCAGATGAAGATGACACAAGACTGTATGAATTAGATGTCGATACATGCTTACACGTTGGTTCACAACAAAGAAAAATCCGATGGAATGCTTCACTAAAGAAACGCTAGATGCAATTATCTTTACATCACGCTCCACTTCGAAGTGTATTAAGTACCTCCTGAACACTGGTGTCCAGTTCATCCTCAATCGTAGATTTTCTACTGACAACAAAGAGTGATTTCATGGCTCTGTTTGCAATTACTGTGGAAGTAATGATCATCCTTCCGTTGCTCAATGTCTCAGTGCTATAGACCAAATGAACAGAGCTCAACTAGCTTTAACTTCCATGGATTGTAATATTCCTTTAAGTGCGGAAGCTGTTTTGAGAAAAAACGATCCATTGATTTTCAATTCCAGAAAAAAAACTTGCACTAAACAAAGGTTAATTAAATTTCTGCTCACTTTTGCAAGCTTAACGGCACCTATTTCGGATAAGTTAAATTCACATACAGGTATAACACACAGACAAATATTCAAAAATATTTAATATTTCAGTTCATGTTTTTGTTAGATCATTTACCATTGTCTCCGGAAGCAGCGACATGTGTGTATGTTACAGGATATTTTATTTTAAGTATGCGCAGCGTGATATTTTCTGCATTGATTGTTATAACAAATTAGTTACTTTTTCTTCTAATGCACGCTGCTAAAGGTTGATTAAGCACTTAGGTGAGTTTCGAAACAAACAAATATCTATCTAATTCCACATAATATTTCTATTTTCTATATTCCTGTAAAAGATAGAGGGGGATTGAAATATCCTGGGTAATCAACAGCGGCAAGAATGTGGAATGTTCAGTGTTTTTTTCAATAGTGGTCAATATCAATAATGGTTGGCAAAATAAAAAAACTTGTCTGTTTTAGTTGCGTTTCAATCGAGCACACAAGGCAACCCGAAAAACGATAGAACGTACGTTTGGAATTTGGGAAAAAAGATTTTATTGCCTACATGTTGAACTCAGACTCACTCCAAGTCGAGCTTCTTGGTTCGTTTGTTATAATAATATTTTATCGTTTGACCTTTGTATAAGCTATGATTTTTCCCTATTACAGCGTAATAATAGCGTGTAGTGTTTTACATAACATTGCTATTGATCGGAATCAGCCATTGGATGACGAAGATATTGAAATGGAAGATGATCACGACGAAATAATCCCTCCTGCTGTCCCACAAAACGGAGGCGGTAATCAAAACGAAGATTTTATTCGTCGCCAAGAATTTGATAAAAGAGCACGCATCACACGACATTCATTTTGAAACAGTGCATTTTGTTTTATACAATGATTTCATTTGTGTACATCACAGTTCGTCTTTTGAGTTGAAAATAAGATCATGAAGATCGCTAGGAAGTTCAGATTTGTCATATGGCTCGCCTAGTTCACGTCTAGCTTGCATAATAAATACTAGCATTTTGAGCAGCTGTTCTTTCACACGATAGTTTGCTGATGTTTCAGATGATGAGCAAACATTCAATTTCGCGTTTTTTACCTGCTGCCCCATGCTGAATTGTGTGGTTGATGAACGTTTTCTGCTATTTTTAACACTCCCGTCAAAAGGGGCTGAAGAAGATGGTCGTGAATGAGTTGCTGATGATGATGGAGTAGCTGAGCCTGACGGAGTTGCTGAGTATGACGTAATGGCCGACTTTGATGGAATCACTGGCACGGCTGCAATTGGCAATACTGACGACCTTACATCGCATATGGCCAAAGGAAACGGTGTCGTTGGTACAGGAGACGAATTGTGTGCTTCCCGACTTATAATTCAATAAATCACAGTTAGTCAACGTCACACTATTAAGTTAGTAAATTGTGCTTACATTTCGTCTGTTACTTCAAAATCAATATCTTGTAGCCTTGCATCGCCGCGTTGAACTTGGTCGTACAGCGATTTTAAAGCTTCCTCGTCAAGAGTCTCAGAATCACAGCTTCCCTATAAAATTGGAAATAATTAATGAATGCATTTAGTATAAACACACAAACAATTTCTTCAACTTACGGGAATTATTTCTCCTGGCAGACATGGGTTGCCTTTCTTAAAAACATGTATGTTAAGTTTCTCGTACAGTGGCTTCAGCTGAAATGCTGTGCCACCACCTACAAGATTTTAAAAAAATGCACAAACTGAAAATAAAATAGGTTTAAAATATTTACCTGTCCCCTTAAGTGAGTTGGCATATAACCCAATATCTTTCTTTGCTGCCGTTTTCAAATTATTCCATTTCTTTTTCAGTTCTTCAACACTTCTTGGTTTAGATTCAGCAAAGGATGTTCTAAGAACGTGTGCTATACTTTCCCACGCCGCAGTTTTAGCTTCTCTAGGGACACCACTATCAAAAGCACCTTCAATGACATCCTATTTAAAAATGTGAGTGGTAAAAATGAGAAAATGCATTCAAACAACCAATAGTATTTACACTTTACCTTGTTTAAGATGAATTGGTCAACAAACGTTTCGGTTTCGATCTCAGACCACAGTTCCCTTGGCCCCTTGTTTACAGTTTTCCGAGCCATACTATTAACTAAAATAGTATATTACAAATACACAGAAAAAGAAACGAATGTTTGTCTTCTTTCAGTGAAACACACGAGTTTGTTTTTGGACAGGCACAACATTCGTCTGCTAAATTCACCGCAACGGAAATTGCTAATGGTTGACGCCAGGCACGCCAAACGCTTTATCCTACTATTGCTCTGCCCGGTTACACCGATCCGGTAAAAAGAAGAAGTGAATAAGTAGCGTTGTGAAGAGGGCATGGGATTTCCAAATATCTCGACAGACAAATCACCGGGTTAATTTGAGGGTTCAGGAGCTTTTGGACAAAATTTACGTGCATTCCTTGGTTTAGGCAGGTAAAGAGACACTGCGGAAGCAGAAAATGTTAATGATTCCCTAACTATTGAAGCTAGTTCCGATACCCTTAATAATGTTGCGAGGGCTAGCAGCGCAGCCAACTTACGAGAAAAATGGCAAGGCTGATTGTCAAATCCAATTTTGATTTAAGGTAGTCTACAACGACGTCCACGTTCCAAGTTCTTTGATACATGGGCCTGGGTGGGTTTAAGTTATAAACGCCCTTTATTAGACTTATTACTAAAGGATATTTACCAAATGAGTTACCATCGATTGGGTTTAAAGTTACGAACAACATTAACCTATAGACATTTAAGGTGCTGAAGGCTTTCCCTCCTTCCAAGGCCTTGGATAGAAATAGTAACACATTACCTATGCTGTTGAGAACGGGATTGAGACTGAATAGGGGAGAACGGGGCAGTTAGGGTAGTGTATATGTTGGCACTATCGATATTGAGATATGTTTTAATGAAACCTAAGTATAGGAAAAATTCACGCTTACGCAACCCGAAAATCTCCATCGTTTAAAAAAAAAAACATTAAAAAAGTCCTAAGGGTTCAGTAATAAATGAAACAATAATTTTGGCGCCTTAAAATCGTGTCATCAGCTTTGACAGATTTTTTCAATTTACGGGTTTCAGAAATGGAATAAAACTTTCAACAAATAATATTCTTGAAGGAAATTCTTTCCTCTTTCAATCTGATATTTGAGTTTATTATTTCTCCTTAGAGGAGTTACTGAAAAATCAATTTGATTAACGACACCTATTCTTGAGGCAAAATGGCCTGGCAACGTTGGGGCAGTTTGCGGGTATAAAATCTCTGTCGTCTAATGTCAAAATGGTGAGTCTTAAAAAGTCTGTCAATTTTTGTTAAAGATGGTTAGGCATTACATTAGAAAAACTGAACGTTGTATGTATCCAGATGGTTACATTTTGAAAGCTGTTAAGAAAGTTGTTGCTGAGAAACAAAAAGTATGTGATGTTTCCAAAGCAACCTCCATCCCAAAAAGATCTATACTGAGATATGTCAAAAATTTCTTGGCTGCTGGAATTCAAGATGAAGCTGAAGCAACTACAAGCATTGGGGGTTACCAAAAACCTCGTAAGGTAAATCTACTTATAATTTTTCTGTGTATGTGTTGCAATGTTAACTCTTTCTTGTTCGCTCTAGGTTTTCAGCAGCGAACAAGAAAGCAATCTTAGCAGTTACGTCAAAAGGGCCAGTGACATTTATCATGGAATCACTACCACAGACATGAGAAGATTGGCTTATCAGTACGCTACCCAAGAAAAATGTATTGTCCCTCTTTCTTGGTCGGTCAAGAAGGAAGCTGGAAGAGACTGGCTATCTGGTTTCATGCGAAGACATCAAGACCTTTCAATCAGAAAACCACAGGCAACATCTCTAAGCAGAGCTACCAGCTTCAACAAGCATAACGTTGATTCCTTCTTTGACAATGTTGAGGTCATAAGGTCTAGAGGCATTCCACCTTCTCGTTGGTTTAATGCTGACGAGTCTGGCTTTACCACAGTTCATGCACCTGATGGAATTATTGCTCGAAAAGGAAGAAAACAAATTGGTTCCATAACTTCAGGTGAGAGAGGCACACTGGTTACAGTCTGCCTTGCAGTATCTGCCACAGGAACGTCTATTCCACCATATTTTGTCTTTCCACGGTAACATTCCTTTTAACTGAAATGTCGTCTTTTGCTAACATATTTGTCTCTTTATTTCAGAGTTCATTTTAAGGAATATTTCCTCAATGGTGCCCCTCTTGGTTCTGTTGGATCAGCCAATAAGTCTGGCTGGATGTCAGACAAAGATTTTGTTTTGTTCATGAAACATTTCATACAAAACGTTCGGCCTTCGAAAGAGAACGAAGTTGTTTTATTTCTCGACAACCACTCCTCTCATCTGTCGATCGAGGTAAGCCTATTGCTTCTATTCAAATTCTAGCCTTTTAATTATTTCTTATCTTATTGTATGTTCAATCTATCTAGGTATTAAATTTGGCGAAAGACAACGGAGTGGTCATGATAACTTTCCCTCCGCATTGTTCTCATAAGCTTCAACCCCTTGACAGAAGTGTGTTTGGTCCATTTAAAAGATACTACAATTCGTATTGCAGTTCATGGATGAAGGACCATCCAGGAAAACCTATGAGCATACACAACATCGCAGAGCTGGTTGGATTAGCCTTCCCGCTTGCAACAACACCAGCAAACATCACGTCTGGGTTTAGAGTGGCCGGGCTAGTCCCATTTAATAGATTTATCTTCGATGGTGACGTCGACTTTGCTCCATCTTTCGTCACGGATCGTCCTTTTAATTCATCACCAGTCCCTCCTATTGATGACTTCATAGAAATCCCAGCATCCAACGATAACATCGTCGAAGAAGGCCAAACTCCCGTTCCAGTCCAAAAAGACCAAACTCCCGTTCCAGAGAACCACATCGAGGCCAATGTTTCAACTACAATTCTACCCGACTTGGACAACATTGTGGTTATTTTCGAAGAAGATCCTTTGGCGACAGTTGAAAACGTTAATATTTCACTAGATGTTCAAAACGGAGAGGTAGGCCTAACTTTATTTCAATATATTTGCTGCAGCCATTAAATTCAATTTTTTTATAGACATTTGACCTGAGAGGTGTTCTCGAGGAGGATTCCAATAGAAATCCAGTGGAAATTATGAGACCCTACCCTAAAGCTGGACCGAGGAAAGGAAGCAGCACCGGCCGAAAACGAAGCACTGCCATCCTAACTGACACACCTGTTAAGGCCCAGCTGGAGAAGGAGAAGATGGCCACTGATGCGAAGAAAAACAAAGTCAAAAGGCTTTGGCTTGGCAAAGTCAGAAGAAAGTTAAATCCAACACCAGTGAAAAAAACTGCCAGAAAGTCAAGAAGAGCAAACCAAGAAAACAACAACCCAACCATTCCAGTGCAAAATTTACCCAGACCCTCTTCCAGTGCTCAAAATTTACCCAGACCCTCTTCCAGTGCTCAAAATGGATTAACTGATTCTTGTTTCTGTATTATGTGTCAAGAGAGTTTCTCTGAAAGCAGGCCCGGTGAAAAATGGGTGCAATGTGTGAAATGTTTGTTGTGGGCCCACGAAAACTGTGTGACCAAGAGTAAGCGGTTTTTATGTTTCGATTGTTCTTAGTTTTGTTGATGAATGGCCAATTTAATTTGTGATTTTCAATTTACTGATGTATCGTTAACATTTCCACAAAGAATATACTTTTGAATCTTAACTTTCTTTATTTATTTATAAGTTTTACTGATGTACCGTCCCTTGGACTGTTAGTCCATAAGAATAACATGGGCTTTTATGCCCCCATACATGGAGCGAAGTGCCCCTTCAACGGGGCATCTCGTCTTTTAATTTTGATGTTTTCAAATTCACTTTTTGGCCTAATAAAGGTGAGTTTCTGTAAATTAAAAATTCGAGGCATATAGCTCATTCTCCTCTCTTTCTTTTAAGATAATCGGGAGTTTCGAAAGTTTATTTTTAAAGGTATGGTGGCCAAAAAACAAAAAATCGCGTCAACTAGTACAACTCTCCCCTATGCCACACCAATCATTCAAGTGATTTCAAGATTACTGATATGATCCATGTGTTGTTTGGTTTGGATCAGGCGAAAAAGAGTGGGTTAACGTGTTCCAGAATTCCTTGCCTTCTGAGACGTACCCTGAGAGTTTCCAGGCGAACATTCTGAAAGCTGTTCTGCCGAAGGGGATGTGCATATCTCCGGGGACAGACTAAGAGATCGGAACTTCCCACATAACCATTTAATGCAGTAACTCATCCTAAATCTGTCTTACTAAGACGTGTAGTACTGGACTGCAAAAGGACGGTATAAGGACGCGCTTAAGCCACGATCGTTTTTTTAAATAAATCACGTCCCACAGATGACATCTTATTTTGATCCATTTCTTTAAAAGCCACGTTGCCACAATTAACAGTGTAGCGTTTGGGTTCAACTTTCTAAGAAATACGTACACCAAACAACAATCTAGAATTGCTTTTTTCAATACGTAGTGATTGGTTAAGAAGAAGAAGCTCTGTCTATGATGCAGGAGTCCAATGATCGAAACCCTGAAGAATTTGTTTTCTCTTCTGGTATTTTGGTCAAAGAGCGCAAAGTGTCAATTATTAAATGCTAAATTTTATTCAAAAATGTATTTCTTAATGATGAAAGCTAAAATGATTTTACTGTATAATTTGTCAGTCTAAACATATTTATAAAAGTATTGAATGTTGCGTATATGGTAGACTAATCAACTGTCAAGTGGGATTCCCGTGTTCGAATCTGATGACAGAATATTGTTTTCTGCGTTCATTTTGGTAGAGCAAAAAGTCGTCCCGGTGAACACTAAAATGAGAGCTTTGGTGACCGTAAAAATCTGTGTATTTGAGCAGTTTTTGCCGGTCATCAACACCTGCTAAAATCATCTTTTAGTCGTTATTGTAGGATTTCAGGACAGAATGAAGAAATCCTAGTAGTGTTGTTGGGATGAATAAATATCCTTTAAAAGCCATTAGTGTGCTGTTTGGGTTAGGCTTTTTGCGACGATTTACAATCTCTCCAGTCCAGTTTTCTCCTTCCGTACTAACACATAGACGTACCCTAGATGTATACGGAGTATACTGAAACGGATGTGGGGCATACGTGATTGATATCCAAAAGACGCTTCTTACATATCCTTTTTTCCCTTCCCTGCATGTACAGTATCCTGCACAAAAAGGTGAACACCGATTTATTTTGAAAAAGCCATCTGTGGGTAGAAAATATGAATAGTTTACCTTTTTAAGGAGAGGTAGGGCGGTTTTGGCGCAAAATCATCATAAGGGGGGTTGGGTAATGTCAGTCCAGACACTTTTTTTTTTGCCCTAGGTATTAAATGTCTGGAAAAGTGTAGACTGTATCATCGGTAGACTCCCCTACCCCCCGGCTAAGTAGAACTATTTTTGCAATACAAAATAGTCTTTCCATTACTCTTTATTGTCATTATCGGGTCGGGTAATCGGGTAGCATATGGAAACACAAAATTATTTTATCAGTATGCTAGCTATTAGTCATCAAACTGTTAGTGGCATGTTCGATACGTTTCCGTTAACGACGCGGGAGTTCCGCGTTCGAGGCTTGTTTGCGTTAATAGTATTCAGAGCGAATTTAACTATTGAATATAATTAGATAAAATTTTGATGAGACATATAACATTTAAAATTTTGAAAATAGTATTTAAATACGGAAAAACCATGTAAGAAATTGCCATGGAAACGAGAAAACCATTAGTTAGCTCGCATCCTTACATCAGTGTGTGCTGGGAATACTTGCCGTTAGGCATAGCCAAGAATTTTACAAAGTTTTATCATTTTTCTACTCTACTGGTCTACGCGAGACAGACTAAAGGAATGGAAGTTTCGTTTCTATGGCAACTAAACATTTGTTGTAGGCGGATTTGCTTAACCAACAAAAACAAAAGAATACTTTAATTATATCATTATTAAGTTATAATAATATAATATAAATCACAATTTATTAAAAAATAACAATTGGAATTAATAATATATATTAAATATATTAATTATAATAGTGACTTATTAAGTATTCTTTTAATGAAAACGTTTCAAAACAAAAAGAATGCCTAATGATTTGCTATTGTAATAAATAAATCTAATATTCATAAAAAGAAATTATATATTATTTTATTTCAGTTAAAAAATTTTATATTAATTAAGTATAGTAAAAACTTTTCTAACTTAATTATCATAGACCTACAATACTTAACTTAACAATACTTTTTAAAATGTCGTAATACTAATAACGTAAATACTAAAATCACTTTATCAACTAAATAACCATTTAAATATACTAAATACTAAACATTTAATATTAAATATACATCCAACAACTAGATTTGAACCTAGATCCTTTATTTTAACAATTCAGTGCTATACCACTGAGCTAGCAGAGTAATAAATCCTTTTAAATATTTTGCAATATCCATATACGTATTTAATCTATATTACCAATTAATGACGGCAACATTGCATTCCAACAGTTGGCAACATTGTAATTTAAACAGAACATTTATTCAGTTTACAAGTAGATACAGATCAGTTCAGTATACTTGCTTCTCTGAATTAAGTAAAAGTATAGTAACAATAAAGTATATTTGGTCGGGTAAAATAGACTTTATCCGAAGGATTGACTATCTGGTTTGGTTTGGGAGGGTGGAAGAACCACGAGATGTCACGTCTGACGATTCAGCCTGATTTGGCCAAAAACACAAAGTATTTATGGGGGGAAATTTTTACATAGTAAATTATACAAAAATACACTGAATCTAACGTCATGCGCCAGACGTTTGATTCGGTCGTTTTCAACAAACCAGACAAATTTTTAAGTTTTCCTAAAAACCACCAACGCTTTCCTTCGCAAATTCTGGAGTTGTTGTTCTTCGTTTGAACAGTGAATTTTCTTTTTAAGAAAACTTTTAAATTTAACTCCATCCTTGTGATTCTTTTCACAGTTTCGTACGCAACACTTCATCTTGTTAAACGTACAAGTTTGACGTTTATAGAGTGAACAACTATACACCAGCTAGCTAAAGAATTCGGGTTCTTCTGCTAGCCGGGTCGATCACAAAAAAGGACTCTTAAACAAAAATTAACTACAAATAAATTAGACTTAAAAGGAGATAGAGGGAAAAATTAGGTTATCACCAAATGAATAGCGAATCCACTGTTAGGTACAACAGTGAGGTAAAACATAGTTATAGAGAAGAAAACAATATTTTTAAAGTGAAATGGTTGGTTTTCCCATAAGACGCTGTGGACAACGTACCACAGATTGGACACAAATTTGATTTTCGCATTTGCGGAGAATGCGCAACTTAGGATGTCCAACTGCTCCATTCTTATTTGCCTCTTACTTCTTTATTTTTAACTGTCTGTCCAAGGTTCTGTCTTGCCGACATTCTTGTCACTGAATCAGAGGATATGCCAAGTTATTAGTTTATGTCATTACGTATTTTAAGAATGTTCAATAACTTAAACACTTACCGTGGGTATTATACAAGTTCTTCAGAACGCACAGAAATAAGAAACAATCCGATTTGTAGAGAACTAGAGATATACATTAAAGAAACTTGTGGTTTAATGAAAACACACACGAGACAAGCAGAGGACGAAAAATGCAATTGAAAGTTTTGAAACTAGAAAAAGCTATTGCAAAACGTTTTGCAGGTGCAATAACGCTGTCAAAATGAAGTTACTTTCGATTCATACACTGTAGCCAATTTACAAACTTCAAATCTTAAAAAAAAGTATTTTGTATTTGTATTTGTATTTTATTCACTTTCAGCGTAAACGACCAATACAAATACAAATATTTTAAATAAAAATCAGCCCAAATACAAATACCGAATAAAATACGTATTTTAAGTATTTTATTTTAAAATACTTTTATTTTAATACCCAAATACGATACACTGTACTATACTATACTATACTATACTATACTATTCGTTAATATTTTTTTTCTTAGCTCATGGAACTCCCATTGATTGGTACAATTTTTGCCGTGAAGTTTCGGAAGATGTAGTAATTAACAATTCTGAAAAGATTGGTGGCTTTGGTATTACGGTAGAAATAGACGAATCGAAACTTGGCAAAAGTAATCTGTTAGATGCTGTAATGATTTTAGTTATTGTAATTAAACGTTTTTATAGGAAAATATAATCGAGGCAAAAGGGTAGAGGGAGTATGGGTTTTTGGTGGAGTTGAAAGAATATCTGGAAAATGTTTTCTTGTAGCAGTGAGTGATAGATCGGCAAATACGTTATTGGATGTAATCAAAGAATGGATTCTACCTGGTTCTATCATTATATCTGATTGCTGGAAAGCATATGAAAAAATAGAGTTAGTTTTTACTTATATTTATTTGATGTATGTTTTATTGTTAATAATTGTTTGTTTTTAAATTAGGGAACACAACTACATTCATCTGAAAGTTAATCATAGCTTGCATTTTAAAGATCCCGAAAATGGAGCACATACCAACCAAATAGAGGGTAAATCAATTTATATTTAGTCTAATTAGTAATAAGTTATTGTTTTTTTCAGGTTTGTGGAATTTAGCCAAAAAAAGTCCTCCAAATACAAACAGAAGCAAAAAAATGTTTGCTGGTTATTTAGCAACCTTTATGCTGCGTACCAAATGGAAAGGAAAAGATTGCTTTAAGTTATTTATGCAATATGCAGCTAAATTGTATTGTGAGGAATCTACTACAGACGCAACTGAAACAAAACGGTTAAAGAGTGCTTGTAAGGAAAACATACTTTACTTTATTTTACTTATGTTACAAAAAATTAATATTAATATTAATCATTCGGAAAAAAAATTGATTAGGAATTGGTGTTTTGTCAACTATGTATGTGGAGAATTTTAGGTTTGGGGACTCTACACTGAATGTAAAGTTAGATGCCTATGAAATAGTTTTTTTAATGTGTTAGTGTCGATTGAAAAGTAAAATTTATTACCGTATTGTTTAATGGGGTGGAGCAAATTGGGTGATTTGTTGTTTTTTCTTCCGTTTGAATTGATATTTCAGTTGAGTTGATTATTGTTTTTGATATTAGTTCCTAAAGTTTGTTGTTTTTCTTGTAACTAGCAATAGAAAGTTTTATTATAGTAATAGATATATTTACATCAGTTAATATTGATAGGTTTTGGAAAGCTAATTTGAGATCCGGTTTAGTTGAATTTGTATCTTCTTTTCATAATGCTAATGTCATTTTCTAAACCAGAAATCGAAAAATAGTATGAAGTTTAATATATTTGTTGTTATTAATAATTATTACCGTTTCTAATTTTTTAGTTTCTTCTTCAACAATACTCCCTTTATTATTTAAAAATACACCCATGTTTTTCATGCACAATTGTCTGAGCATCTTAGGCAGACTTAAAAGAAGCTCACCGATTTTGGAGCGCGCTCAGAGCTATCCGCTCACACCCGTAAAAAGAGCAAATCGCGCTCTCCGCTCACCATTTGAAAAAAAGAGCGCGAGCCGCTCGCAAAAGCTCTTTTTCCGCTCTTCAAAATTTTGTTGCTGGATGTTGACTGAAAATTTCCGTTTCTCATATACATATTCCATTTTTACATGTGTATTGTAATTGAATACATGCAGTATTTTACATTTTTGAGTTTCAGTTAAGGCTTTTTTTCAGAATTGAATTCTTATTTACTTTAACTTAGTAATAATTTTACTTAGTTTTAGAAGGACTAGTCTTCCAGTTTCTTGAACATGTGCCATTTTGTTTTAAGAAAACCAGTCTATCAAAATTTGCATCAGATAAATTTGTACGCTTCGGTACAAAAATCAAGCTAGCAACACTAAACAGGCGCTCACAGGCAGCAGAAGATGGCATTGCGCTATTGTACTGTCTATAACAAAGAAATTTATTGGAATTAGTTTTTTACGTTAATATTTGAATTATTAATTTCTACATGAATATTTGCTTGATTGTTTGGTAGCGATTGAGATCCTCAAGAATACCGTAGCCGTCATTGACGTAGCGATCCACTTCGCCCAGTTCCGCAGAGGCCTTCCATTTCAACCCGTTCAAGAACCGGGAATTTTTCCTTGGTTGTGAAGCAGTTTCACTTAAACTAGCTGTGGCGGTGTCTTCACCCTCGATGCTTTCATTTGCCCTATTCAATCCACAGGAAAAACAGTATTATTATTTAAGCACAAGTCAACCAATAAACAATCGAATTTTAACTTACAAATTGCTGACGCATCTCTTTACTCCTTTTTCGAGAAGTTTAACGTATTCAGGTTTCTGTTCCTTGGTTAACCATGATAATTTAAAGCGGGGATCACTTATAGATGAGAGACGGAGATCGCTGTTTAGGAAGAACGATTGAAACCTTTTCTCTATTCCATCTGAAAGACAGTTCACAAGCGGTGTGCAGTGGATGATGTTTCTATCTTCTTTGAATTCGGCAATTTTTTCCTTCAAAATCGTGAGAACGGGGAGGACACACCCAGCTGACATTTTTTCCTCATTTTGAAAGACGTCAAGGGCTTCAGTTAGTGGCTTCATTATCTTAATATATTCCCTCAAAAATTCCTCTTCCAAAACAGTAAGTTTCTTCAGTTTGAAGTGATCAAAGGCCATAGCAAGGTTATCTCTATTTTTCGTCAAAAAGCTTTCCACTTTAACCAAAGCATCAAAATAGCTGTTCCACCTGGAATAGATAATCAGTATGCCAGCAATTTATCAATAATTTTAATACAATGCAAATTCCTATTTCTTACCTTGTGGCGTTGTGGATCACGAAAAGTTCGCCCATTGTAGCTTTGATGAAATTGGATGCTAAGGAGGAACGGCTTTGTTTATTCCAGATTGCCGTAAGCTTTGCATCCACACTGCTCTTCAATTTTTGAAACCGTACACTGTCAATATTCTTCACATCAGTTGTGGCCACCAAATTCAGGGAATGACAGCTGCATCTCATGTGGGGAGGTAGATGAATATGATCTTTAAGGCATAAGTCATCGTCAGCGTCACCAAGATCTACCTCCTCTGGTCCACAATTCATAATGTCGCCTATATCAATAAATACAAAATCGTCTTTCTCGTCTTCGTCATGGGACATATCTTCATCAGCGGCTGGGTTTTTTTCAGGTGAAGAAGGTCGTTTGAACATGTCAAAGGCTTTTAAAAAGTTCGATCCATTGTCAGTAATGGTGCAGTTTACTTTGGAGCAAATCTTGAATTCTGTGTGCATATCTGATATGGCCTTGCCAACAACATTGTATGTGTGGGAACCGTAAATTCATCTAACACCCAAACACGCACTGCGACGATCAAGATCTTGTCCCATCCAATGAACTGCCATTCCCAAAAAGCTACGTCGCCGTGAAGTGCAGCAGTCTGCTGTGGTGCTGACATAATCAGCTTTGTCAAGTTCAAAAATCAAATCTGCTTTACTCTTGCTGTAAGTCTTCTTTAATAGTTCCACCATGAAGGGGCGACTCCTTATAACAAGTGGCCCAGACAATCCACCAATGAGGTTCTTGAATGCTTCCTTTTCGACTTCACTGAAAGGAAGGAGGTCAGCAATCAGGTGGTTCTGTAAAAGTAAAAGTTGAAATCATGAATAAGATGAGATCAGATGAGATAAGACTATGACTAATGTGAAGAAAAACTAACCAGAATAGCTTTGTCCAAATCTTCTTGTGTTCTAATCTGCTTATACTTCCAAGAACTATCCAAATGATTCATTATAGAAGGCTGATTAGCCTTTTTTACTTTTCTCGTGGTAGAGAGTCCAGTGTAAGATTTGCCAGGCGTGTATTTATTAGACTTCTACAATAGCAATACAATCAAACCAAGAAGCATGGCACTACTCTACTCTGAATATTGTTGCGAATAACACGGCTTTTATACAGAATTGCAAGTGGCACATTGGGTGTGGCTTAGATAGCGGTGGCGCGCGGTCACTTGGTCATGTGGGCGTTGCCTTTGTGTACACCTTGCGTACACTCAATGTCCGTGCAGATTTGCCATCTTCTGTAAAGCGTAAATAATGCAGTTGGCTCGTTACATTCCTTCCCCCCTGTACAGCAGGATAAATTGGTCCTCCAATTTTACCTTTGTGTGCAGACTACAGGTCTTAGGAAGGCAACGTGAATTGCGCCAAAAAATATATAGTTATAAGAAGCGTCTAAACTATTATAGCATTGATAACATTTTGCGCTTATTAAAATAATTGGGTGTTATTTTCTTTTAGATGATGTCTGGCTGTTGGTACACTTGTTTTTTCTTTTTAGCACTCGGAATTTTCGGAATAGATTTCGAATGCTAGTTTCGTCATCTATATAGTCCTGTGCATACTTCCCGTCCGCATTGAGGTTATCATCTCGAGCTCCTCGACGTAACAATATTTCTATAATATCTGTATGCCTGTGTCTTACAGCTATTTGTAATGCAGTTTCCTTTGATGTGCGTGATCTTCTATTGATGAATTCCGCTGGACACACTTCCGCGACGAATTTGTTGTTATATTTAGCAGCATAATGGAGCACTGTTTCTTCATCCAGCGTTTGGTGTACAATAATGCGATCCATCCACAAATATTTAATACATTCCATATTATTGAGAGCTATAGCCACTAGTAATGGTGGCTCTCCCATGCTGTTTTGGATGTTGAATGTATTACCGTGATGGGATAGAATACGGAGTAAATGGACATTATTATCCGCTGCTGCTCGGTGTGCTATTGTCATCCCCTCCTCGTAAATATTGCTATCAGCTCCGTATTGAAGGAACATATCCGTCACATCGTATCTTTCTTTTATCACACTCCCGTGTAATAATGTTGTTCCATTGGGGAAAACAGTGTCCAGAATCTGTTTTATGTTTTTCCCAATTTCTCTTGCTTCTAGTAGGTGATTTCTGATCATTTCTCTTGATACTTCCAGCAAATTGTAGTTGAATTCTCCTTTCATCAACATCGTTATGGCGACGATTCTTCTTCGCGTTATCTCCGTGTCCATAGCTGGGAATGTTTTCATCATACAGTTTTTACAGTAGGCCGTTTGTGTAATTAAGGGAACTGGTAAGGACCACGTTTCCTGTTCTTCTTCGTTGTTGATTACACTTACTGTCTTACAGTTGGCGGCCATTTCACTGTCTGACGACGATGGGTCTAAGTCACTTTCTATTTTACTGTAGTAGTAACCCACTTTACTCGATGATGTTTCTTCTTCTTCCGTTTCTGATGGTGATATAGAACTTTTCTCTTGTATAAATTCACAATCGCTTTCACTATTGCTGTATCTTTTCTTTTGCATAAATTCACAATCACTGTCACTTTTGCTGTATCTTGTTACGTCTTCTTCCATACTTATATTCCGAGATATCTGCATACTTTCACTTGCGTTCGCACTAATTTGTATATCACTTTTAACTTCATTACCCATTAGATTAGCTAAGAGTTCGTCTTCCCAGTCGTTTCCTGTTGGTAGCGTTTCACTTATTTCCAATTGCGGAGTATCTTCTTCAATCCAAGTCATCAAGATTTCATCACTCCAGTCAACATTTGTTAGTTCTACGTTTTTCTTGGTTGGGTCCATTTTTTTTTTTTTAAATGTATCTTTCCGTGGAAGGTGGGTAATACAACTAAAAAGTTTTTTCTTGCTTGTTTGTCTGTTATATAGTTGGAGTACCTACCCCTTAACATGCTCAAGGTTGCTTACGATTATCTACTAAAGAAATCTACTTTGAATGTCAATGTTTTTTTTTTTTTATTGTTTTTTTTATGTCCTTTGTCTTTTAACTGTCTGAGTCTAGTCTGAGAAGTTTTTCTACAGTATATGTGAATGTTTTCTTTAATTGATCCCTCCTTTTTGCAAAAAACTTTTTATGTAAATGTTAGATTTTAACGACTCCTCCTTATAAGGAGTTTCAGTCTCGTACGCGATTTCTCTCTTTTGTAAAATGGACTTTGGAATGTTATTTCTTCCCCCCCTCTTTTATTGTTTTATTATTTTTTTATTATTGTTATATATTTTTTTTTTTTTTTATTAAGATTGCGTCAAGGCGATCAAAGTAGTCTGGTGTAGCGTCTTCTTTGTTCTTCAGTTGTCGCTTGACTGTCTTTGCCGTTTGTTTTTTGAATCCCCCATTTCCCGTCATTATGTATACGTTGGATTTCGTTTCTCAGCATCTTGCTGAAATTAGAATGGCTTTTTCACTTTTTCACCCGTTGATCTTCCAAAATCCGTGTTGTGAATTTCGTCGCTTCACGACTGCCGATGTGCAGTTGTTCGATGAGTTGTTTAACACGGTTCGGAGTGGTGTATCCTTTCCCGTTGCTCCCGTATCCGTGGTGCAACCGGTTTGGTGTAACGATTTTTACTACAAGTAAGTCCGTTTTTTTTTCGTTTGTGTTATTTTTTTCTTGTTTGATGGGATTCTTTTCTTGTTTTGTTATTTTTGTTCTATTTTCTTTTAGTTATTATTATTTTTATTATTAAAAATAAAATTAAAAAAATTTTTTTTTTTTTTTTTTATATAGTGAATATCCTGGCTACGCCCGACTTCGCGATGTTCTTCCACTGCTGCACGCACGGTTCTTGTGGTGGGCAGAATCCGGAGATGATATTTATCATCCTTCAGCTTCGGTTTCCAATTTTTATCCGGAGTTGACGTATGCCGATATCCAAATACGACTTGAGCATCGCCAAGTCCGATTGGCTGTTTTGAATCATTTGAGTGATTCTGCTGAGGAAGATTGATTTGCTTTTCCGTCGGTGTACTCTATTTTTCACTATGGTTTTGTTTTGTGTTTTGTTTTTGTATTTGTTTTTGTTTTAACTACTAATTGGAAATAAAATCCTTTTCTACATCTACGATTTTTTGGTTGTTTTTTTTTTTTTTTTTTTTTTTAACGTTATTTGTTAATTGTACGTTTTAAATGGTCTTCTGGAGTACATCTGCATAGATCCTCCCACACCATTCCGTATCCAACGACATAGCTGCAGGTCGTGTGGCTACCTGTACATTCCTTGTTTTGCTCGTTTTCCCATTTTAATTCTTCGATAGGGTACAATTTTCCTTTCTTTGGTGCACTTGGTGTGTTTATCGACGTAAGGGTTTCTTTTGGTGTTTCTGTTGCTAACGTCATTAAAGGTGCAAATTCCCTAATGAACGGTTTTTCATTTGCTCCTCCAGCGCTGTAGATGGGTTCTGGTATCATTGAATCCATTTCTTGACCATCACTTTCGCTCACGTTACGTGATTGCTTGCGTCGTTTGAAGCTTTCCTTAATCCGTGGAATAGGATTACAGGCAATAAAAATTCTTAGACAGATGAGAAATAGGATGAATCCTATCGCTGAGAGAGCCATGATTTTTAATGTATCAAACCAGGAAAACATGTTTCCGATTTGATTGTCCTGTTCTTCTGTTACTAGGATGTCAGGCAACTCTTTGCCTTCGCCTTCATTGATTCGTCCCACCAGGTCATTTAAGATGTTCAGCTGTTCCATTTCCATTGTTCCATGAGCTGGATGGTTCCTTAACCCATAGTCGAAACTGTTTAAGTGCAGTTCTTCGAACTCTGCAATTAAATCCAGATTTGAGGTGTGTATGGTCGCCTCTTGTTTAATCCAGTCTCCTGCTGTTGCGTTATGTTGCCACGTATGAGGGTATCCGTTGATGTTTATCAATTGTGATTTCCAAAAACACTCTGAATACGGATGAATAGACCATCCGTCGAGTCCGATCGTACAGTTGTTTTTTCCGTAAATGAAAAATGGCTGGAACCCACACTTTGTCTCTTTTGCTGATAGTGATATCCTTTTTGGGTCGCATTGTTGCAAGGTCATGGCTTGACCAAAACCATATATCCTTGTACACATTGGAAGTCCGAGTGCGGCGGCTGCAAGCAATCCATTTGTTTGGGCTAAGATTATGGCTTGCGTTCGTTTTATTTTTGATAGGTGACAGTACACATCTCGAATTTCTTTTGCCAATTTATTGTCGTGTTCAGTTTCAATACTGATTTTGTATTGCTCGTGCATTTTTCCAAGCTCGTATTTTATCAAGTCACTTAGCTCCTCAGTGGATTTTGGTAGACCGTTACTTGTATTAGCGTCATTTAGCGGTCGATAGTCATCTACTACAATTTCGCGTGCTGTATTTTCTTTTTGTTGTGTTGAAGCCTTCAATTGATCATTTGAATTGTTGTCTTGAAATTCTGACTTATCACGGGTTGTATTGTGTTGTCTCTCAATTTTTTCTATATCTTCTTCTTCGTTATCCTTTGATTTTGTTATTCCAGTGGTTGTTGTTTCACTTGACTGTTCTCTTATTTGACTTGGTGTGGGATATTTTAGGCTTAGAGTTGGCTCGGTGGACGAATTAATTTCAGTTTGGTTAGATGTTGGTTTTATTGCGTCTGTCGTTGTGGTTTCTATGTTAACTTTTTCTGTAGTTGTAGATGACTTTGTCGTGATAGTCGTTTTGAGTGATGTACTAGTTAATGTTGTTGATGCGGTTGTTGATGTTATTGTTGGTAATTTCTCTGCTTCTGTTGATTTTGTAGTAGATTTTGATGTTGTAGTTGATTTGGGTGTAGAGGCTGGTATTTGTGTGATAGTGGTTGTTTTTAGTGTGGTAGTACTTGGCTTTTGAATGATGGTGGTCGGTTTTTGTGTGGTAGTGGTCGGTTTTTGTGTGGTTGTGGTCAGTTTTTGTGTGGTTGTGGTCGGATTTTTTGTGGTTGTTGTCGGCTTTTTTGTGGTAGTAGTTGATTTTGTTGTTGTTGTTCTGAAGGTTGTTGTCGGTTTTGTTGTGGTTGTAGTCGGCCTAATCGATGTTGTTGTTGTTTCTGTCTTCGCACTTGTTGTTACCTTGGCTGCAATGGAAGGTATGACTGATTTATCTGTTGTAGCAGTCATGGATGTTGCTGACTTTGTCGTTATGGTCGAATTTTTAGTTATTCCTTCCGTTGCGTTTGTTTTATAGTTAATCTCCTTTGGATCACGATGGTTTAATGGTGGCAAGATTGGTAGATTTCTTCCAAATAAGGCGTGTTGCGTATGTAGAGATATTATTGCTGCTGCAGTCAATGTTCTAGGTTGATGTGGATTCCGGTACTCGAAGCTAAAATGTTGTTTCTGGCTTGTTCCATGACAGTGTCCCAACGATAATTTGTCGATCCGTCTTGTTAGGCATTTCCGGTCCGAAGCGCCTGAATGAAGTCCTGTTCTATCACTTGCCATTAATTGTCCTGTGTGATCGAATGTTCCCCAGATGGAACTTTTATCTGAGCATTCGTGCAGGATGAGCATCGTTGTGTTCGCTTTAATGCAGTTGTTTGTGTTAAATGGTCTTATCGTGAAGTCTGAGGAATATTCGAAGGCTTGGCCCTTGCTAGATGCTTCGCTACAGTTAGCCACGGTTGTTTGTGATTGCACCAAGGGGTCATTACTTGTTAATAATTTTTGTAGGCTTGTTTGACATTTGATCCAGTTAGGATCGCATGCTTCGAGTGTTATTGGTTTGTTAACGCCATTGTGTGTTAAACATTTTTCATCGGGTGACTTACCATGTTTCATTAGTCCCCATCCTATCATGTCCCATATGATGTTTCCTCTCCCATGGTTCCGCTTCAATAATCCTCCGAAAATTGGCGAACTGACGGTCGTTGTTACGGATGTCCTCTGTTCCAACTGGATTTCTTCGAATTCGTCAATGGATGCATCTGGGAAATTGTCCAACACATCCGGGTTTGTTGTTAGGATTTCGATAACCCATTGTTGACTTTCACTAATTGTTCCTTGTCTACTGCATGTTTTCAGTGTTGCCCATCTAACTCGTCCCTCTTCTTCATCATGTAAGGAGATGCATAGGCCTGTTTCCAGAGAAATCCATTGGTAGTTGGTTAAATCCAGGATCCACCTTGATGTGTTTTCGGTGCAATTTTCTGCCATAATTTGATTGTTTTCATTTGCCACGATGCAGATGTTAGTGTTCATAAGCCTTATGCTGTGATCTACGATGTATTCGAATTTTGTTCCTGTTGGCAAAGGATCTTGGATATCATATTGGTTGTGGACTGATACTTGCGTGTTTATTGATGAGCCATTAACCATGAGATACGCAATTGTATCTTTTTTAATCATTATTCCATTTTCTTCTACGTTTGTTATTATAGGATGTCCCAATCGTATCGATCCCCATGCATACGATATGCTGTAAAGTCTTTTTCCCATAGCTTCTTTTTTAGCACGATTGTCAAGAAATTCAATTTCGTTATTAGTCGACCGTTTTACTTTGTTTGCTACTGGATCTGCGTATTCATTGCAAGACCATGTATCTACATTTACTTGGTTCTCACAGGATGGTAATGAAATTTTAAAATTCTTGTATAACTTTGTGGTCGTCTCTACTGGAAAAATAAGAAATGTTAGAGGCATCCCTACTACTTTAAATCCAGGTTGGGCAAATTCTTTATTATTTATATCTGGTTTGTTAGAGAAAGTTATTTCTATCTGCTTGTTATTATCTAGAAGACGGCTAGTATTTACATTAATCATTGAGTTTGTTAATTCTATATACCCTTCACCTTTAAAAATAATTTGTGAATTTGATGAATTTGTTGATCTATCTCCCCATACTATGGTGTTATGATTTTGTGTATACTCCCCTTCTTGCTGAGTGGTGTTTAAGAATCCAAATGGGCTTTCCACTAAGCTTTCTGGTGTCTCTTGTTTTAATGTTATCTCTTCCGCTAAGCAATTTAATGCATGATATTCTTTGATAGCATACCACTTCCCTTCCCCTGTAGGAGTTGATGTAAAACTCAACGTTGTTGTTCCTGCCTGCATAAGATTACCACCGCATTTTTTATTATTTACCATCTCCCAGCATTCAATCGCCGAGAGTAATTTTGTTTCCTGTGAATAAACTGTGTCAAAAGACCCTATCCAGAAAGATCCGGTTATTTTCTTAGTTTTTATCCATTGTTTGCAAGTCCATCCTTTCCAAGTTTTTACTGGGTTTTGTTTAGTCATTAGCGTATAATTTGTTAGGTATCTTGGTTGATGGTTAGTGCTGGGGTTTTGGCAATAGTATGGTGAGTTAATATCTAGAATTCCTCGTGTTTTAACATAGTTGCAATCGCATACAGACGAGAAGATTGTGTGGGTTGTTTGCAATGTAGTTAGAATGCAAAAGAGTAGTAACTTTTTCTCCATCTAAAAAAAAAAATTAATTGCTTTTTAGAAATTGGATGCCTGATTTCTCGATCTTAAATTATATCGTGAGGTTGTCCTAAAGTCAGAATTAGTCTGGTCTATTGGATTGGGGAATAGCATTCTTGGATCTAAGAATGATATTATGGGTTGTTCCAGTCCAAGTTGCTTTTTAGGTCTCCCTGGTCTTCGTCTAATGGCTGTCATTTCTGCTTTTCTCGCTTCGATCTCTTGTTCTTGTTTGGTTGGAACATCTCGTGCCATATAAGGTTTAAGTCGGTTGCAGTGAACAATCGACTTTTGTTTTTCATTTGTAATGTTTTGGATTTCGTACGTAATTTCTGAGAAACCGCGTATGATTTTAAATGGACCATTCCATCTATTTATAAATTTTCCGGCTTGAGGTGGTGCTTTTAATAGTACCAGATCGCCGGGATTGTACTTGACACTTTTTGTCCCTTCATCATAATACTTTTTCTGCTTCGTTTGAGCTTTGAACAAATGTTGGTTCGCTAATTCTTGTGCCTTTTTCCACTGGCGAGTATATTCTTCATGTTGATTTCCCTCCATTTCGTAATGACGGTTGATCTTGATGTCGTTTGGTAAAATGGGTTCTCTTCCGTAGAAAAGGTAAAATGGGCTATCTTTCAGAGTTGCTTGTTTAGACGTGTTGTATGCGAATGTGACGAATGGCAGATACCTGTCCCACTCCTCGGGTTCGTCTACCACATAACAAGCAAGCATATCACATAGCGTTCTATTAAACCTTTCTACCAATCCATCGGTTTGTGGATGATATGCAGTGGTACGCATTTGTTTTATCTTAAATAATTTACATATTTCTTGAACAATATTTGATAAAAAATTTGTTCCTTGATCTGTCAACACGATTTCTGGGGCTCCATATTTTGTTATTAACTTATTTACTAGAATATTGGCTATTGTTTGTGCGGTTTGGTTTTTCATTGGAAATGTAAAAACAAATCTACTGGCATAGTCTGACAATACTAAAATATATTTATATCCCTTAACACTTTCTTGAATTGGTCCAACTACATCCATTGCAATTCTTTCCCATACCCTATCTACTGGTGGCAAAGGTTGCAATGGTGCTTTACTCGTGCCAAATGCTTTTCGTCTTGCACACTTTAAACAACTGTTAACGTATGCTGTGACATCAGATCGCATATTAGGCCAAGAGTATTGCCTTTGTAGTCTTGCTAGAGTTTTTGTTATTCCTAAATGTCCTGCTAATATGTGATCATGATTTTCCTCCATGATTTCTCTTATTTTCACAATGGGAACTACTATCCTTCCATATTTATCAATTAGTTCTTGTTTCTCATTTAACTTATATCCATTTATATTTCCTTTTTTATTGCCGTTCTGTATCTTTTTAAGGTTCTCTATTATTCTTCGGCAATAGTTATCTTCATGCTGTAATTCAGTCCATTCTTTCTCCAAATTATTAACCTGGTGTTCTATTTTCGATTCTACTTTAGCAATGGGTAATATTGGAATACGACTAAGAGTGTCGGCGTTTTGGTGTGACTTACCAGGTCGATATCCGATTACGATGTCAAATTCTTGTAGTTTCAATGCCCATCTTGCTAGTCGTCCTGCCGGTTCGGATTTGCTCATCAACCATTCTAAAGGTCGATGATCAGTGAATACCGTAAACTTCCGGCCGTATAAGTACGTTCTGAATACATCTACAGCATGAATGATTGCATATGCTTCTTTCTCTGTTGTTGACCATTTGGCTTCACGATCGTTCAGATGTTTAGAAGTATACGCGATGACGACTTCTAGGTCGTCTGATTCACTGTGATCCTGTTCGTCGGTCGCAGCTGAATCCGCTGATTGAGGTGGAGATTGTATTTGTGCCAAGACTGCTCCTATTCCGTATCCTGATGCATCCGTATAGATGATAAATTCGCGCGTGAAATTGGGATAGCTCAGAATAGGTCTAGATATGAGGCAGTTCTTTATACAATTAAAGGCGTCCCTTTGTTCCTCCCCCATTTCCATTCGACTGACTTCCTTGTCAGTGCCGTCAATGGATGAGCTTTATCAGCGAAAGCTCTGATAAATTTTCGATATTAGCTTGCTAGTCCCAAAAATGAACTCAATTCTTTTGTGTTTTTAGGTGCAGGGTAATTAATAATTGATTCCAATTTTTTAAGATTTGGTGTTATGCCTTGTTCTGATACTATGTAACCTAAATAGTCCAACTTCTCTTGAAAGAATTCGCATTTTTTTCGTTTTAGTTTTAAACCCGCTTTTGTCAACAATTTAAAAACTTCTTCTAAATGTTTTATATGTTCGTCAATCGAACAACTGAAAACAATAATGTCATCTAGATAAACCAATGCAAACTTAAAAAGTACATCTTTCAGGATGTTATTCATTGCTCTTTGAAAAGTGCTTGGTGCATTTGTTAATCCAAATGGCATACGATTGAATTCATATTGTCCAAATTCACATATAAAGGCTGTTTTATATTTATCGCTTTCTTCTATTTCTATTTGCCAGTATCCGCTTAATAAATCCAATGTTGAAAAATACTTTGAACCGCACAATGCATCTACGGTATCATCTATTCTAGGTAAGGGATATCTATCTTTTATTGTTATTTTGTTTAATTGTCTATAGTCAATGCACATTCTCATTTCACCATCTTTTTGTTAACCATTACGATTGCTGCTGAGAATGGACTATGACTTTCTCTTATTATTTTATTTTGTAGCATATTATCAATCTTCGATTTTACCGTATTTTTTAGCGTTTCAGGCGTTCTACGCAGACGCTGATTAATTGGTGCGCTAGTTCCCGTATTAATGAAATGTTTGACATTAATAGCCAACCCAAGGTCTGATTCTTTATCTGCAAACAATCTTTCGTTTTTTACAAGCAACCATTCAATTTTTGTTTTTACTTCATTAGGAAAATTGGGTATTTTAAAGTCCTCCTTTTCTAATTTTCTATTTTCCTGGTTTGATAAATCTAATTGACTAAAAGCTTCTAAATTAATGTAGTCTTTTGTAGTTAATGGAAGTTCTTCTTCTTCTACATTGGATAAAGGCCTTAGAGGGATATTTATTCCCACTTCGGAAAAAGTTATGCTATACAATGGCAATATACTCTCGCAAAAACTATGTTCTACTCCATAGTGATCATAACTGATCTGCTTATTTTTAGTGTTAATTTTTACGTTATTGCTAGCCAAAAAATCTAATCCTAAGATACAATTTTCATTAAGATTTTCCATTACATAAAAGTTGTGGTTAATGAAATGATTCTTATTTATTGTTATTTTAAATTCATATTGGCCTAATGATTTTAGCTCTTGTCCTGATACTGTCCTAAATATCGGATCATCGCTATTTATTATTTGTTTTAAATTTTTATTACTTATGTTAAAATAAAAGCTAGATGAAATTAAACTTGCTGCTGCACCAGTGTCTACTAAAGCTTTTGTTTCTTTTTCACAAATTCTAATTGGGATACGTATAAGTTTAGGTATTTCCGCCGTAAAGTTAGGTTTTACATGATAGTGATTAATGCTATTAGAATTATAGAGTGAGTGGTTTCCTACATTTGACGTCGTGGTTGACGGTTGATACGTGCCATATCTGTCCAACATTCTCTTGCAATGTGTCCTTTTTTATTGCACTTGTAGCACGTAATGTCACTGTTTTTCGCTGGTTGTGTGTTGTGAAAAGGTTGACCTCGTGGTTGATACTGATCACCAGTCGATTCACGCCATGGCTGATTTTGAGGGTTCCCAAAATTTGAGGGTTGGTAAATATTTCTTCGCGGTTGATACAAATTATTCTGAGGCCGTTGAAATTGTCTTTGGTTTAATTGCCGTTGGCCATTTTGATGTGGCCCGTATGAATAAGGTGTCTGGCGTTGCGTTGTTGGGTCTTGAAAACTTTCCCTTCCCCTCTGGGCGTTATAGTTTTCTCTATATGGGCTGGCTTCTCTGCTTCTGGAAAAACTTGGTTCTCGGCTGCGTGAGTAGCTTGATTCGCGGCTGTTTTGCTGATTATTGTTAAATCGCACTCTCGGATACTGTGGTCTTGAATTGTGTTCCCGTGATTGTGATCTGCGGGGCTCGTATTGGTCAGTTGCTGCTATGACTGCAGTTTTTTCCTGTGATATTTCATTTTTATTAGCACATTCCATCTCCAAAATTTTCTGTCTTAATTTCTCTATTTCGAAATCCTGTTGCTTTCCATGGTGTGCAATGCCGGCAATGACTGCTGTTAGTTCTTTGTCGTCATTGTTTTCTTTGTTTTGCAAGATCTGTTCCGAAATAAACAGTTGTTTGCATAGTGCATCGAAGTCGTTGGCATCTTCTGGCATTCGTAGGTAAAGTTCCGTTTTTATTTTTGGTAAGATCCCTTGGATTAAAATTTTAATTTTGGTGGTATCCCGCATCTTTTTTACTTTACTCAAGAGCTGGTCTTCCACAACTGTCTTGTTGTGGTCGAGTTTTTCTTCTTTTCCTTCGATTCCGTCGTATAGGTTGTTTAATCTTGACACGAAAGCTCTGCAGTTTTCTTCCGGTTTCTGTTTTAGCTGCAACAATTTTTTCTTTAAGGCTGCTAGATCATAGGCGTCTTGGAATCTTGCTATGATTGCTGATCTCCAGTCGTCGTATTCAAGTTCATCTCCTTGCTCCGATACGTATTCTTCGTGCCAATCCAGAGCTTCACCTTTAAGTCTGTCTGAAAAGAAACGTAATTTTTGGGTGTCGTCCCAATTGTTGTTTCTTGCTACGTGCTCAGCTGTTTTAAGCCACTCCGTTATCATTTTGTCTGTGCTTTTTCCTTTGTATGGAGGGATGGATTTTTTATCTTCTCGAGAGAACAGTTCCCCCAATACTTTTACTATTGGCTGAGTAAAGGTTTTGATCATGTCTATTTCTTCTGCGGTAGGGGTTTTTTCTGTTGATTTTCCGATTGGGTTGTGTCTCGAAGTCTCAGCTTCCTCGGAAGTTTCGTGGTCAAATCCCATGATTTTAAAATTTGGTTTCTCTTTGTTAAAAAGTTCGTTCTGTTTCTGCAATAATTCTATTGTTTTATTCTGGGCCTCTATTTGTTTTTTTAGAGTTTCAATAGTTTGCTGTTGCTTTAAAACGTGTTCTGTATCTAATTCGAAATGTAATGATTTGTCGTTTATTTCGCTTAGTGATGTTAGATCATTGATTTGTTCTATTAGTTTTGAAACTTCTCCTGTATGTTCTTCTGTTCTAGAATTGTCTGCGCTCTCTGCTTCGATGTAAAAAGCTTCTTTTTGCTTATACTCCACTAGACGTTCCTCAAGGCGTTGTATCTTGCTCTCTTGAGTTGAAATGAATGTTTCTTTATCTCTTATCTGTCTTTCGAGGTTTCTATTCCTTGCGGCTAATTCTAGTTGCCCTTTGTGTAGACAGCTTCTTTCTCCCTTTGTAGTTTCGAGAGAGTTTTTCAATTCTCTTACCTCCTTTTCTAATTCGTCGCTTCTTTCTTTCTGTGCCTTTTCTTGTTTCTTAACGGTATTATAACTTTCTAGGAGTAACTTGTTTTCGTCTTGGAGTTTGTTTATATTTTCTTGACCTTCGTTTTCCACGTGTGATGCGGTTTCTTCCTTCTTTTTCAATAGTTTTTTAAGGTATTCTTCGTTTTCTGCGTTTTTTCGAAGTATTTGTTCTAATTCACTGATTCGTTGATAAGTTTTTTCTAGTGAATTCTTTAAGAATTCGTTACTTTCTATTATTTTTTCGTTCGATTGATTAGGGTTCTTTTCTCTTTTTGCAATTTGTTTTTGTAAGTTAAAGTTTTCTAAACTGATTTCTTCTGTTCGTTTTTTCTCTGCTACTTGTTGCGCAAGGGCTTCTTCTTGTAGGACGGTGTTTACTTTTATTAAGAATTCTTTCTCTTTACCGTTAACAGTTTTTAACTGTTGTAAAAGAGTGTCTACGTTACTAAATTCTCCTCCGAGTGACTGAATCTGATCTCTTATAGTTTTTGTTGTTTTACTTATTGTCTCGTGAGTGATTTCGTCTGGCGTATTTAAAGTTTCTTTTAATATTGAGTACGCAAATTGGTATAAGGCGTTATGCGCCGCTGTATTTGCCTCTTTTTTTCTAGCTTCCAATTCTTTTATCGTGGTTGTTGTTGAAGTTGTTTGATAACTTTTTGATTTTTCCTTAGTATACTTGTATTCTATTTCAACTAATTCTTTCCAGCTGAGAATAAATGCGGCTCTTGGCGTTTTGATTTCAGAGTCAGGGTTTGTTATATCATGGGTTTTCAAATTTGGGTTTAGTGGTGGTGAAGTTTCGTTAGTTAAGTCTGGGTAAATGGAGTCGGTCCTGAGAGTAGTGTGTGGTAAAAAAGATTTCTGCATTCGCTTACCGTGATGGATTTTGTTGACCGACGCAAGTAGAAAGAGAGAAGAAAAAAAATTATTAGTACTTTATCCTCCTGATTCAATTATATTGTCTACTGTGTCGAAGTCTCTTATACCGGTGACAGAATCTTTTATTTCAATTTCAAGTCTCGTTGGGACCTCCAATTGTAAGATTTGCCAGGCGTGTATTTATTAGACTTCTACAATAGCAATACAATCAAACCAAGAAGCATGGCACTACTCTACTCTGAATATTGTTGCGAATAACACGGCTTTTATACAGAATTGCAAGTGGCACATTGGGTGTGGCTTAGATAGCGGTGGCGCGCGGTCACTTGGTCATGTGGGCGTTGCCTTTGTGTACACCTTGCGTACACTCAATGTCCGTGCAGATTTGCCATCTTCTGTAAAGCGTAAATAATGCAGTTGGCTCGTTACACCAGCTTGAACAGGATTAGATGACTGTCTTTCTTCGCTTGGTTCTTGGTTTCTTCTTTGCCAAGCAGAGTTAAATTCTGTTAGGTGTGTAGGGTGTATTGTCTAGAACGAACAAAAATTAGAATTTTTTCAGAATGGATGACTACGATAACAAACAACTTACTCTTATGTGCCTTTTGGCATTGTAGCCAGAATTGTTGGTAATGGCCAGAAGTTCAATCTCGCCTTTTTTATTAAACTTTGTTTTTGTCTTGTGGCATATGAGGCATTTAACTAAAAAGCCTTTGCCATTTTTTTTGTCGTACATGAATTGGAAGTAGTTGGATGGCAACTTAATTCTGGATTCATTCCAGCTTGTTGGTTTTTTCCCCCCGGGGTTTCCATTTTCAACTTCAACATGAGAAGAGGAATTTACACTAAGGAGAATTTAAAAATAGACAAATGAATTAGATACGACCATACAGGGAAAGGGAATCAGGGATACAGGCCATAAAGGATACATACAGCCAGTCAGCCACACAACATTGAAAAACACAACATTGATTCACTATGAAAATAGTTTTTTTCTACTTACGAGGAATTTGCAGGATTTGATTCTGATTCAGATTCCGAGCCATCAGAGGCTGATAGCGTGATTTTGTCAGCCATGCCTTTACTTAAATAGTTATATTTGCACTTGCCATTTACATTGCTTTAGATTTAGAAGTCAGCCTCTTGTTGTCTGCTTTGAAATTGACAAATTGCACTTGTCGAAAATATTGGTTGATAGATGGCGCCACGATCACGAGCTTCCGCTTTTGACTCGTCCGCTCCCGCTCTAGCTCGCGATTTTTAAAATAGAGCGGCTCTAGCTCGCCGCTCACCGAAAAACGCGAGCGTGCTCGCATTCCGCTCTAGCTCAGAGCGCGCTCGTTTCAACTCTGATCTTAGGGGTGGATCCTTTTAAATTGCGCCAGGCGTGAATCAGGTATTCTTATATTAATTAATTATTAGTTGAAAATTTTACTTATTTTTATATTTATTAGTTTTATGCTATTACTTGTTATTTCTTCTACGTATGTCGGGTTCATGATTTCCCGCTGGATTGCTCCTGGTTTTCCGCCTTTGCCAGATCGTTTGTGCGCTAAGAAATAAGTTTATTATTTGAAATATATTTTAGTTAAAAGTTATTGTACTCACTTTTTAAATATTCATTAGTGAATATTGAAGACATTAATTCACTTGTGAATTTGTACTTGGTGTAGTGGGAATTTTTAATGGTATCAATTGTCCAGTCTTCTGCTACTATTTCATTGACTTTTTGTTCAAGTTGTTGTTTAACACGCAATGGAATGGTAAATGGCTGTGTTGTGGGATATTTCTAAAAAAAAAGTTTAGTTAAGTTATTAGTTTGAATATGTTATTGAATATATTAACATATTACTGTAATTTCGTAGTTTTGTAAGGTTACATCAGATTCATCTTCAGATACATTGTTATATGAAGTTGAATCTTCCTCGTTGTTATTAGATTCAGGAATGATGTTTGTTGGTTGTTGAATTTGTATTTCTTTTTCTTGATTTTTCATTCCTTCTATTTCTGTTGTATTATTTATATTTAATTATAAATGTTTCAAAAGTTATATTGTTAAAAAATGATTTACCTTTTTCTAAGTTTTTTATGGTATCCTGCAGTTCTCCGTTTTGTGTTTCCAATATTTGTATTTGTTGGTTCTATATTAAAATATAATGCTAAATATTTGTTGTATATAGTTTATTAGTATAATTATTATATTTACCTTGTTTATTTCTAATTCCTCTAATTGTTGTTTGTAAGTTTCAATAGCAACCAGATATCGAGTACAATTATTTTCATTTTTTGCTACACAGTAGGGGAGACTGGAGTAAGCCGGGACGGTTTTTGTTTTCCCCCTATATCTCCCAAACTAATCATTAAATTAATTTATTATTTTGTTTTTAATTATTCCATACGGTAATGTACCCCCAATATTTTTTATATAATTTAATAATAAACCATTTTCCCATATAAAACCTTTAAAATTTTCTTAGATTTGTGGGAGAAGCCTATTTTGAGGGGTAAGTAAGGACACTAGGGTGGGTGGTGAGGGACGTCCTCCGTTTTCACCTTAAAATTCATTAAAAAATTTTTAAAAAAATTGAAATAGCGTCCCACTGCATAGACTGTATAAGTTAATAAATGTTTCAATTTGATTATTGTGTTAATAAAATTTTTTTCTTATATGATAAAAAACCCTTATTACAAGATAGGTGGGGGTTGGGCTTATTGTAATCGATTAATATGCTGAATAATCGATTGCTTGTGATCATTGTAAGGAACAGTAATGGCGTCATGAGCTCGGTGATTATTGATGGGCTTGAAGGCCAAACCCGCCCACTAATGTCCCATTTTAGTCAAAAACAGCTGTCCCGATTTCCCGATAAAGACTATTTTTTTAAAACGTTAATATTATCTACAGTAATTGATCGAAAATTATAATTTTTGTTTTTAACAATAAAGAAATGATTAAGCTTCATTTCCATATTAAATTTACATGCCATTTGCGATTATTTTTTTCTAGAAACATTAAATGGTGGAGACCAAATTAATTAAAAAAAAACCGTTTTTTTAGTTTTGTTAATAACTGATACAGTTATTGACAAAACTCAACCAAATTTCATGCCAAAGTAGATTGTATGTATCTAAATAACATACTAAAAAAAATTTTAATTTTATTAGAATCTACTATTTTTCCCCCTACTGTCCCTCTTGACCCGGTGTCCCGGCATACTCCAGTCTCCCCTATTCTAAGAGTTCTTTACCTTATTTATTTCGTTTTCTTCTTTTATAGTTTTTGATTCAGCTTGAATTTTTAAGATTTTGGCCACTAAAGATGTTTTTTTTTTCACTAAGAATTTTTTTTTCTTCTGTTTTGGTCATTTTAAAAATTTGTATGTAATTTTATTTTTGAATTTTTTGAATCTGTAGCAAAAAACAGTAGTAGATAGTTTTTCCAGTGTTGTGACTTTATATATATAGTTATGTAATTTATAGTTTTCATGAATTATTCTTAATTGACTTTATTTGCTTGTTATTTATTTAAATAAATTTAGTTATAATTTAGTATTTTAAAATGAAGTTATTGAATGTAAATTTTATATATACAGATTTTAAAATATAACATGCAACAACGAATAATTTCATGTTGCAGACGACATATTATATACTTTGTATTTCATTCATTTTTTAAAGTTTGTAGTGTGTACATCTGTGTATTGGATAAATCATATTTTTAAGGAAACTGTTCGTTGTTAATATTTTGGTAATAGAGTAGTGGTATTAGAGTATGTTTTTTTTATTTATTATTAGTTGACTAATTTAATTACTTAACTTAATTATACATTACTTTATAAAGTTTTTATTAACTTAATAGATTTACTTTACCTTACTGATTAGCAGAAATGTTACTTTTTACTTAACTTAAATGTGTTAATTTTACTTATTATTTAGAGTGTTTAACCTAATTATTTAACTTAACTTTACTATTTTACTTTATTACTTTATTATTCCCTTACTTTACCCACCCAAAACCCTTATTTTGCCTCGCAAAGCTCGGGAATGGTCCCGCTTAGTTACTTAAGTATAGTTAAGTTAAGTTATTTTAGTTCAGTAAATATGGTCGGGTAAAATAGACTTTTACCAAACCTTCTCTTAAAAAGTTTGTGTTAATTGTGACAAGGGCTCTCTGACTAATAGAGATATTTTTAATGCTCGATTTACCGTCCGCTAACTTGATGATAACTGGTGGTTGGTTGGTTTCAGAGTTACACGGTTGTTTTCGGGTTGGGCTGCAGTTATTCATGAGATTGGAGCGATGCATAACGGATTCATAACGCGACGTGGTTCTGATGTAATTGGCACTTGAGGGGGAAGGGACAGAGAGTGGTTTTGCAAGGAAGGTAGACAGCCTGTGGCCGGTAGGATGATGATTTGCCTGGGGCCTACTGTAGGTAATGGGTGTCACTATGAGAAGGTGTGGCATGTCCTATCGCTACAAAGACTCAGAGCGAACTCTCAATTAAACACCAATAACAGACTTAAAATTTAAAAATACAGTTTTACTTCCAGCAGACGCGTATCAATGTTTTTCCTTAGTTTATGAACAAAACCAGGACGTTGCCAGGCAACGTAATCGCTAATCTTACTTTTAAAGGTCAATAGACTATATTGTCGCATGGTCATTCAACCGCGCTAGTGTTTCGGCGTCAAGGCTCTCTCTGGTATGTAAGACCAGAGTTCTAAGGGCAGTCGGACGCTATTCCGGGGGGAGACATCCAGTTGCCTGCTATATAGGGACCCAGTGTCGGTATGATCGGGGGCAGTCTTTTGCCAGAGTTGTTAGTTATCACAGCCAATTATTGAATACACTAGTTACCACTAAACGGAGTTATTACATGGTGGAGATGCAAATCCACGGGTAAGTCCTTCCTTCACACTACTATTATTTGTCTATTTGTTGTATTTCTTTTCAGAAGGTAAGGGGGTGAAGAATCGTGAGGAGCCCCTGAAAGTCGACGACCCAGCGGCCCGTTGCGCCTTAAATTGCCGGGATACGGGGCTACGACGTCAACCTTGCCGACGTACAAGTGAAGCGAGCAGAATTAGTGGACAGAAAAGAGGAAAGGCCAAACCCGTAGATTAAGAATAGCCGGGACGCAGAGTGGTTAAGTTTAGGTTGGACGCAAGGTGGAACTAGGCCGACGGCGGTAAGCTGCAGGTTCAGACGGAAAGCTGAGTGCGGCAGAGAAAAGAAGACACCGGAACGAGCAGGATAGATGCGAAGGGCGACCAGAGGTCGGGGTCAACGGAGTAGAGATGGTGTAGGGTGGTTCACGACATTAGAGGATAAGCCAAGTGGAAGCGAGGACACAGTGAAGCAGACCGGGCGGGAGGGTCGACCTTTGCAGGACAGCGGAGAGAAGGAATCCATAAAACAAACCAACCCAGAAGAGGAGAGGGGAGAAAAAATGGGCCGTAACTGGCCAGAAGGTTGGCAATCGCAAGAGAGCGAGTCAGAGGACCAGGAAGAAAGACAGGAAGCAGAAAAGGAAAGTAACAGACTGTACACACAAGCGGCATACTAGCTTACGTTCAATGAAGTAGATACGGAGGTGGGGGAGGACGTTCACGAGGCAGACGGAGACGGGAAGGGGCAACAACTGGAGAGAGATTTCGAAGTATATACAGTACCCACCAAACTATTAGGTACACCCCCCTTTTTTCAGTGCATTCTTATGGCACTACGTGTCTTAGAAAAAATGCAATAACTCTTGAACCACTTGAGCTAGATTTTTTTCCTTTTTTACCTGAGTAGATCTAATGATAATCTACATTTTTTATGCACATGAAGTCGTCGTAGGATTAACCCCTACGGCGCTACGGTATCGTTCACTTTATTAGGTACACCCCGTTTTCACCCATATGCGCCGTGTTAAATACGGCATTTTCAAAAATATACAAAAAAAACAAAAAATAAAGCTAAAATCTTTTTCTTTGTGCCAAAAGATGCACAATTCTTCACTCTATACTAATCCAAAGTATGATTTACAGTCAAAACAACTAAAAGAACCCTTCTCTATACCCTGAAGTTTACACCCCTCAACATTTTTACGGCAAAATCAAAACTGGCGATGTCGCCACCAGAGGCACTGCAAGATTCGGGCTGTTGCTACCAGCCGCCAGCTTTCACAGAATATGGTTTCAATTTTAATCTTAGTTCCATTAAAAAATAAACAATGAAATATGCAATATGCGATGCGAAAATGAAAATAATCAGATTTTTTTGAATATCTTGTGTGCCCCTCATCGCATTGGCGCAGCAACAGCCCGAATCTTGCAGTGCCTCTGGTGGCACACCGGGCTACTACACCCTACCACCCACAGGCTAACGGGCTGACGGAAAGATTGGACCCTTCGCTGGCGTATGTGACGTTCGCCTACAATTTCAGTAGGCAGGAATCGACGGGGCGGACACCGTTTTCTTTGCTTTATGGTCGGGAGGCGCGCCTACCCTTGGACATGGCAACAGGAGTAAGCAGCGACACAGACCTAGTGGACGAACCAGAAGCGGTGGCGAGGATGTGAGAGCTCGCTCGGCGAGAAGTGAGACCACGGCTAGACGTCGTACAGGCACGACAGAAACGCCAATACAACATGAAGCGGAGAGACGGGCAAGATTTTCAGCCGGGAGAGGAGGTCTTGGTGTATAAACCAATACGGAAGATCGGGAGGTCGGAAAAGCTACTGCATCGATGGCATGGGCCGTATGTGGTACAAAGACGGACGTCGGCACTGAACTACGAAGTAAAAGGGCACCGTGCAAGGAAAACCGAACTCGTGTACGTCGGGAAAATGAAGAAACTTGCCGGAGGGACAAGGGGCGAAGGAGAGGAAGAGCATGAAGCAGACAGTAGGAGCGCGAAGGACGCGCTAGTGGCCCAGGAAGGAGACCAATCAGCAGATTCGACCCGGTGATCCGAAGGAGTGGGTGATGCCCCCCGACAAGAGGAAGCCCCTGAGAAAGAGGCCATAACCTTGGTGGCGGAACCGGAAGAGAATCCTGCAGAAGGAGCCGAACGCATAGAGGAAGAGAAGTGAGAGCACGAAGTCCGAGGTCAGAGGGCACGGAGAGCGCCAAAACGATACGGGAATATGATCAATTGGAATCTGGCGTTGCTACTACTCGGACTAATGGGAATAGTACCCTGTTTGGGGTGCTATCAAGAAGCCTTCGTGTCCAAGGAAGTGGTCTTTAAATTCACGAAATACATCTACTTCAGCGACTCGGAGTGGATAATCGAGGTGGTCAATGCGGCTGTTCAGACCGAGATAATGAGCGTTGATGCGGCCGTACAAAACGGTGATTATACTGAAAGTATCGATTTTGACGTGTTGCTTCAGGGGTTGGCGCGTGGTTCGCTCTTTACGCCGTTATCTACCCAATGGGTAATCTTAATTCTCATTAATTCATTTCAAACCATTATTTCTTTTCTAGGTACAAAAAAGGGGAAGCTTCCAACACCCTAAATAAACCAAAAAAAATAATATGCAGTCGGAAAAACAAACATTAACGCAAAAAAAAATCTGAATCTTTTCTGGTGGTTGGTCTGCTTCTTTTCCTTTTTTTTCTCCTTCCTTCCCATACAAGGACTTTTAGTGCTTGTATTCAATGTGAATAATATTACTGGCGCTACGTGGGTAATTTGTCGTTGATTTCAGGAATTTCTTGCCATACATGGATTACGATTATGCTATTTCAGTGTCAGGACTCTAGCTGTTCCGATATTAGTGAGATCGTGCAGAGTTATCCATTCGAAGTTTGTGGGATTTGGGGAAAACTGGTTTGCAGTTGGCGAAGTAAAACACCTCCTCCCCGTCCCTGAGTACGGCGCCACGGCGGTTGCAGACTCTTTGGAGCTTCAGGAACCGTTGTCCTATGATCAAGTGGTTTAGTACCCAACGTGTGTTACCCATGAGTTTCACGTATAAGGCCGAGTTCGGTTTGTGAGATGGGAAGTTCGTTGGCCCATTAAATGCTTCGAGGTCCGAAATAGGGATGCCTCCTCCATTTCTTGTTGGCGGTCGGTTTAACTCACGATCCAAAAATATTTCGGCTAAATCGTTCCAGGTTGTTGGCTGGTCTAGGTCGGGACTGTCGGTGTCTCAGGGACTGTTATGGAAGTTGAGTGCCCTTTCGCTGTTTTTGGTTTGTTTGTTGGATAGGTTTAACGTCTCCCGGTGGTCTCGTGCCACTGGGTCAGAGGGCAAGAACCATTCGTTCTCCAGTGGGTCTTCCTGTGGCCAGTTTCCGGAAGCCCTATTCAATTGTTTCGATAATTATTCCGCGGTAGTAAGCACAATGTGTGGGGTCTTATGTGTAATGCCTTTAGTGCACGATGGGCAGCCCCACCTTGGTCACGCCTCCGGGGCTGTGATGGTTTTTTTAAAGTTCCATCACCGGTGGCGGACCTGATAATTAGGTTTTATGGTTTGTTGTCTTTCAGCACAAGATCCCCTGGGAAGGGGTTGGCCTTCCGACTAGGGATGTCAAGATTGAAATTAGAGAAATAATTGCTTTTATATGGGTTCAGGTCCAGGCTGGCATAAGGATGGCGAAGAAAAACAGAGCGGGTGTTTTATGAGTGTTTAATTCTTTCGTTCGACGGGTGTTACATTACACATTCCATGTTGCTCGTCTTGCTTATTATTCTTAGACTCATATACCCCGAGCGAAAGTGGGCATAGGGACGCGCCACTTGTTCAGACTGTTTTTTTCGTATGTGTGATTGGCAGGTCCCACACAAGCCTACTTCCACCGCCTGGAGGTTTTATGGTTTGTTGTCTTTCAGCACAAGATCCCATGGGAAGGGGTTGGCCTTCCGACTAGGGATGTCAAGATTGAAATTAGACAAATAATTGCTTTTATATGGGTTCAGGTCCGGGCTGGCACAAGGATGGCAAAGAAAAAAAGAGCGGGTGTTTTCTGGGTGTGTAATTCTTTCGTTCGACGGGTGTTACATTATACATTCTATGTTGCTCGTCTTGCTTATTATTCTTAGACTCATATATCCCGAGTGAAAGTGGGCATAGGGGCGCGCTGCTTGAGTTTTTACTTTTATATGTAAACAGCATCAAATATACTTGTATTCATGAGTTTTTACTTCTATATGTAAACTGCATGGAATATACTTGTTTAAAATTTACTTGGGTCATGGTTTTATCTTTTTTATGGTCTTTTCGTATGTGTGATTGTCAGGTCCCGCACAAGCCTACTTCCACCGCCTGGAGGTTTGTCTGGCTCCACCGAGATCATCCTTCATGGAGTGACGCGGGCTAGTCGGGTTCTTTCGATCATGCCGTCGGAACCAGTCCACCAACCGGGACGGCCTTAGGTGCTGCTATGCTGCGGTATCTATGGTTGCTTGTTCGGGATAAGGGAGCATGGCCATGGTAGTTGCCATCCGGTTGGTTCGGCGTGCTATTTTCGGGTCCCACACAGGCGTACGCTTCCACCTGAGGTCTGTCTGACTAGGCCAAGATCTACCCACATCAAGGTGGCGCTGGTCAGTCGGGTTCCCTATGTGCACCGCGTTTGTCATCCTTCGGTATCGCCAGAGGTCTGGCTCCCTATCCTGCCGCCGCTGTAGCTGTTGATTTGAGTTTCGCATCCCGGTTTGGGAGGATGGCCTCTTATGTTTACGTGGCTACGTTAAAACTTCATTGTCAAGTCACGGCCATTTTGGAAAGATTTGGCCATTCCTTTATCCTGGTTCGAAGGAATGGCCTCTTAGGGTCGTGTGCATATGCTTATAGTTTTTATGGGTCACCGCCAGGTGGCGCTCGGTATGGGACCTATTTTTGGGAAGGGTTTTTTATCCCGGTTCGGATGAATGGCCTCTTAGGGTCATGCTGTCCTGTTTATAATTTTTTTATTAGGTCACCGCTAGGTGGCGCTTGGTCTGAGCCTCATTTAAGGGGAGAGTTTGTCATTCCGGTTCAGATGAATGGCCTCTTATGGTCACGCGGCCATGTTTAAGATTTTATTTTGAAGTTGTCGCCAGGGGGTGCTCGGTCAGAGCTCTATTTTTGGAAAAAGTTTTTCATCCCGGGTCGGATGAAGGGTCTCTTATGGTTAAGTGTCCTTGCTTACAAAATTTTTATCATGTCACCTGCATGTGGCGCTTAGTTTAAGCCTCTTTTTAGGTGAAAGTTTCTCCTCTCTGTTCAAAGGAATGGCCTCTTATGGTCATGCGGCGATGTTTGGAATTTGATTTTGAAGTTACCGCCAGGTGGCGCTCGGTTTGAGCCCCATTATAAGGAGAGTTTTTAATCCCGGTTCGAATGAATGGCCTCTTGTGTTCATGCGGCCCTGTTTTAAGATTTTTATTTTGGAGTTATCGCCATGTGGCGCGTGGTCAGTGCCCCATTTCGGTAAGATTTGTCAATCCCTGTTTGAATCGATAGTCTTTTATGGTCAAGTGGCAATATTTATAATTTTAATAAATACGTCACCACCAGGTAGTGCTCGGTCTGAGCCTTATTTCTGGAACGAGTTTTTCGACCCGGTTCGAACGAATAGGCTCTTAGGGTCTGGTGGCCATGTTTACAATTTTTATTTCATCGCCGCCAGTTGGCGCTCGAACCGAGCTCCATTTGAGGGAGAGTTTTGTATCCCGGTTCGAATGAATTGTCTCTTAGTGTCATGGTGTCCTATTTATAATTTTTTATCAAGTAACCGTCAGGTAGCGCTTGGTGTGAGCCCCAGTTTTGGAAGGAGTTTTTCATCCTGGTTCAAATGAATGTCCTCTTATGGTCATGCGGCCATGTTTATAATTCTTTATCAAGCGAATGCCAGGTGGCACTGGGTCTGAGCCCTATTTTTTAAGGGTGCTTCTCATCCCGGTTCCAATCAATGGCGTTTTGTGTTCAGGTGATCATATTAATAATTATTGAATTCTTCACCGCCAGGTTGCGCTCGGTGTGAGTTCCATTTTTGGAAAGAGTTTTTCATCCCGGTTCGAATGAGTGGTCTCTTGTGGTCATGCGGCCAAGTTTTTTAAATTTATATTGGGCCAGCGTCAGCTGGTGCTTGGTGCGAGCCCTTTTTTTGGGAACTGTTTTTTATCCCGATTCACGATAATGGCCTCTTATCGCCATGTGGCTATGTTTACAATTTTTTATTTGGTGGTTGCCAGGTGGCGCTCGTTCTGGGCCCTCTTTTTGGAAAGGGTTTTTCATCCTAGTTCGAATGGTTGGTCTCTTTTGGTCATGCGGCCATGTTTAGATTATTCTACATTTTTAGTACCAGAGGGCGTGTTGAAGGAAATTTTTAAGGGTCAAATTATTCAATTGTTGGGCTGTTGCTAGTTATTTTGGAATTACGGCGTGAAAATACGTCAGGTTTTGCCTAGTTTCCAGGTGGCACTTGTAGGGGGCTGGTGTTGCCTATCTCTTCCCTAGTGTGTAATGGCTTTCTAGAGAGGCATTTTCTCACAAAGGTTGGTGGCGTTGTTTTAAAGGAGTGCATTTAGTAGAGGATTTTTTCTGCTTCCGATGAAATGGGTCTCGACGCCCTACGAAGATGTTTACGTGGGAAAACAAGACGTTGAAAAAAGTTGTTCAAGCCTCTCGTTTTGCGGTTTTTCTCGCTAGGGCTTGGCGAACCGTTTTGAATGCTTTGTCGTGTTTGCCGTATGCAAAAGACTTAGTCCACCACTTATGATGGTTTGGTTTTGTGTTTAATTAAGAAATGTGGAGTCTGATGTTCGGTCTGTCATCCTTCATCCTTCAATCACACCGCACGTATCTCATTGTTACTCCGCAGTTAAAACGGTTTCTAGGCCGTTTTTTATCCATTTTTCTTCATTTTTTTGTAGGTTTAGTCTCGACTTACCTTCCTCGCACTATCTGTGTACTTTTCTTACTTTATTTCCGTAATTATTGTTTTTTATTATTGATCAATGAGTTCCGACGAGGATTTCAATCGTATGATCGTTGAAGGCCTCATGTATCGGGAGGCCCGGGATCCCAATGGGACCTTAGTTTGGGTCGCTGAGTGCGACCTAAATTGTAATCATGGAGATTCCACGGTCGGATTGACGTGTCGTAGCACATTAGTCCTTCGGGACGAAATGTGCCGGCACGTTAGGCGACCCGAGTGTCGGGTAGGTCCAGGTGAGTTGCATTCGCATCGTAATCCAACGGTGCATGAGGTGCGGTACCTTTCCTTGCGTTATAAGGTGCGCATCTTTTGCGCCGAACGCCGGAGTGTGGCTGGCATTCAGTATTATATCCGTGAGTTCGTTCAGCGCTATAACCTGCCGTGGTCACAGCGCGACGTGTACCGCAGTTTGCGGGACGTTACTCGTCTTTGTGACGACAGTGGGCGGGTATGGCGCCGAACCGTTCCGTGGTACTCTTCGGATTCCCCGGAACGTGCGGCGTACCTCCGCAGGCAAGAGGCTGGTCGAGCCAGGAGAGCGGCTCACCGTCTTGTTTTCGATGAGCGGTGTGATGTCGTGGGTGCTACCGAATCCCCCGTTATGCCGGTCGTTAGAGACCCAGCTACGCCTACGGGTAGTCCGGTTCTGGAACCTGTTAACGTTCCGCCAGTCGCTGAGGTTCCTGAGCTGGATTTTGTCCCGATTTAGGATTATGGTTACCATGTGTCGTTTATTAATATCTTGCAGCCACCAGAGGTTTTGGAAGCCGCTAGACTGGTTGTTGGTTGCCGTGTTTCATTTAGCTCTATCCAGAATGCACTCCATAGAGTGCAACGTTGGTTCAAGGTAAAGACGGATGGAATACGGAGGAGTCCGCTGCCGGAGGAAGGGAAGACGGGAGAAGGACAACGGAAACAAATCCTGGAGAGAGTCGCAAGAGGATTGCAGCAGTTAGGAATCACGCGGGAACGTTACGAGAGACTGCAAGGGCCGCTCATCCGGAAAACAATCAGACCCAAGAGGGGGCTCTTGGACGTGAGAGGAAGTGCTCTTAATTGGTTACTTGGGGCAGCCACGGATAAATCGCTAGAGGGGTTGAACGATCATCTGGAGGCGTTGGCGAAGGAGACATCAGGAATCGTGCACACTATGAGCCAACAAGCCACGTTGGTAAATGACACACTTGGAGAGTTGCAGGACCATGCGCTGGCCATAGACCAGTTGGACCATAGCCTACTACAATCACGGCCACTCAGCTGGCTATCTCTCCTGTACCAATAAGCCCCACCTAGTGACGTCATGGTAAGATCACGTGCTATTCTCTGAATGGCTGCCCCTTTCTTTAACTTCCTTCTATCACTTGCGCTCTAAATACCCTATTCCAACTTTCCACAGTTCCTTTCCACAGTTTTCATTTTTCTCCATTTCTCGTTGGCCATTGTTGCCATCGGTAGCCATTCTTGACACTTGTTGACCCCGATTCGTGCACGTTCTCTTTTCACGTGAAAATAACTTTTAAAAAGAATGAAAGTAAAATGCTGTGTCTTGTCTTGTCCTCGTAAATCCTATGGAACAAACAAATCTAAAGTTTCTTGGCATTTTTTCCCACGCGATGAAAATGTGTTGAAAACGTGGCTAAAAAATGTCGACAAGAATATTGATTTAACCAAATTTATTAAAGATTCACGCATATGATGCAGTGTACATTTTGATGAAAAAGTTTTCAAAATAAGTAGAACTGAAAAAAATATGCTATCAAAGCAAGCTATTCCTAGCATTTTCACATCACCGAATTTAGCACTTGTATAGAAAATCTAATCAAAATTTTCTGTTTTTATTGGTTAATCTTGCTCCTCCTTACAGAATGTTGCTGAGCTACCACAGCGCATGCCTTTTTAAAGAACTGAATTGTTATCTTCCACTCCTTGCCAATGGATCATCTCACTACTTGGTCTCTGACATTAAAAAACCATTCTCAGATGAAGATGACACAAGACTGTATGAATTAGATGTTGATACATGCTTACACATTGGTTCACAACAAAGAAAAATCCGATGGAATGCTTCACTAAAGAAACGCTAGATGCAATTATCTTTACATCACGCTCCACTTCGAAGTGTATTAAGTACCTCCTGAACACTGGTGTCCAGTTTGTCCTCAATCGTAGATTTTCTACTGACAACAAAGAGTGATTTCATGGCTCTGTTCGCAATTACTGTGGAAGTAATGATCATCCTTCCGTTGCTCAATGTCTCAGTGCTATAGACCAAATGAACAGAGCCCAACTAGCTTTAACTTCCATGGATTGTAATACTCCTTTAAGTGCGGAAGCTGTTTTGAGAAAAAACGATCCATTGATTTTCAATGCCAGAAACAAAACTTGCACGAAACAAAGGTTAATAAAATTTTTGCTCACTTCTACAAGCTTAACGGCACCTATTTCGGATAAGATAAATTCACATACAGGTATAACACACAGACAAATATTCAAAAATATTTAATATTTCAGTTCATGTTTTTGTTAGATCATTTACCATTGTCTCCGGAAGCAGCGACATGTGTGTATGTTACAGGATATTTCATTTTAAGTATGCGCAGCGTAATGTTTTCTGCATTGATTGTTATAACAAATTAGTTACTTTTTCTTCTAATGCACGCTGCTAAAGGTTGATTAAGCACTTAGGTGAGTTTCGAAACAAACAAATATCTATCTAATTCCACATAATATTTCTATTTTCTATATTCCTGTAAAAGATAGAGGGGGATTGAAATATCCTGGGTAATCAACAGCGGCAAGAATGTGGAATGTTCAGTGTTTTTTTCAATAGTGGTCAATATCAATGATGGTAAGCAAAATAAAAAAACTTGTCTGTTTTAGTTGCGTTTCAATCGAGCACACAAGGCAACCCGAAGCACGATAGAACGTACGTTTGGAATTTGGGAAAAAGATTTTATTGCCTACATGTTGAACTCAGACTCACTCCAAGTCGAGCTTCTTGGTTCGTTTGTTATAATAATATTTTATCGTTTGACCTTTGTATAAGCTATGATTTTTCCCTATTACAGCGTAATAATAGCGTGTAGTGTTTTCCATATCATTGCTATTGATCGGAATCAGCCATTGGATGACGAAGATATTGAGATGGAAGATGATCACGACGAAATAATCCCTCCGGCTGTCCCACAAAACGGAGGCGGTAATCTAAACGAAGCTTTTATTCGTCGCCAAGGATTTGCTAAAAGAGCACGCATCACACAACATTCATTTTGAAACAGTGTATTTTGTTTTATACAATGATTTCATTTGTGTACATCACAGTTCGTCTTTTGAGTTGAAAAAAGATCATGAAGATCGCTAGGAAGTTCAGATTTGTCATATGGCTCGCCTAGTTCACGTCTAGCTTGCATAATAAATACTAGCATTTTGAGCCACTGTTCTTTCACACGATAGTTTGCTGATGTTTCAGATGATGAGCAAACATTCAATTTCGCGTTTTTTACCTGCTGCCTCATGCTGAATTGTGTGGTTGATGAACGTTTTCTGCTATTTTTAACACTCCCGTCAAAAGGGGCTGAAGAAGATAGTCGTGAATGAGTTGCTGATGATGATGGAGTAGCTGAGCCTGACGGAGTTGCTGAGTATGACGTAATGACCTACTTTGATGGAATCACTGGCACGGCTGCAATTGGCAATCCTGACGACCTTCCATCGCATATGGCCAAAGGAAACGGTGTCGTTGGTACAGGAGACGAATTGTGTGCTTCCCGACTTATAATTCAATAAATCACAGTTAGTCAACGTCACACTATTAAGTTAGTAAATTGTGCTTACATTTCGTCTGTTACTTCAAAATCAATATCTTGTAGCCTTGCATCACCGCGTTGAACTTGGTCGTACAGTGATTTTAAAGCTTCCTCGTCAAGAGTCTCAGAATCACAGCTTCCCTATAAAATTGGAAATAATTAATGAATGCATTTAGTATAAACACACAAACCATTTCTTCAACTTACGGGAATTATTTCTCCTGGCAGACATGGGTTGTCTTTCTCAAAAACATGTATGTTAAGTTTCTCGTACAGTGGCTTCAGCTGAAATGCTGGGACACCACCTACAACATTTAAACAAAATGCACAAACTGAAAATAAAATAGGTTTAAAATATTTACCTGTCCCCTTAAGTGAGTTGACATATAACCCAATATCTTTCTTTGCTGCCGTTTTCAAATTATTCCATTTCTTTTTCAGTTCTTCAACACTTCTTGGTTTAGATTCAGCAAAGGATGTTCTAAGAACGTGTGCTATACTTTCCCACGCCGCAGTTTTAGCTTCTCTAGGGACACCACTATCAAAAGCACCTTCAATGACATCCTATTTGAAAATGTGAGTGGTAAAAATGAGAAAATGCATTCAAACAACCAATAGTATTTTCACTTTACCTTGTTTAAGATGAATTGGTCAACAAACGTTTCGGTTTCGATCTCAGACCACAGTTCCCTTGGCCCCTTGTTTACAGTTTTTCGAGCCATACTATTAACTAAAATAGTATTTTACAAATACACAGAAAAAGAAACGAATGTTTGTCTTCTTTTAGTGAAACACACGAGTTTGTTTTTGGACAGGCACCTTATTCGTCTGCTAAATTCACCGCAACGGAAATTGCTATTGGTTGACGCTAGGCACGCCAAACGCTTTATCCTACTATTGCTCTGCCCGGTTACACCGATCCGGTAAAAAGAAGAAGTGAATTAGTAGCGTTGTGAAGAGGGCATGGGATTTCCAAATATCTCGACAGACAAATCACTGGGTTAATTTGAGGGTTCAGGACCTTTTGGACAAAATTTACGTGCTTTCCTTGGTTTAGGCAGGTAAAGGGACACTGCGGAAGCAGAAAATGTTAATGATTCCCTAACTATTGAAGCTAGTTCCGATACCCTTAATAATGTTGCGAGGGCTAGCAGCGCAGCCAACTTACGTGAAAAATGGCCAAGGCTGATTGTCAAATCCAATTTTGATTTAAGGTAGTCTACAACGACGTCCACGTTCCAAGTTCTTTGATACATGGGCCTGGGTGGGTTTAAGTTATAAACGCCCTTCATTAGACTGATTACTAAAGGATATTTACCAAATGAGTTACCATCGATTGGGTCTAAAGTTACGAACAACATTAACCTATAGACATTTATGGTGCTGAAGACTTCCCCTTCTTCCAAGGCCTTGGATAGAAACAGTAACACATTACCTATGCTGTTGAGAACGGGATTGAGACTGAATGTGCCACACCAATCATTCAAGTGATTTCAAGATTACTGATATGATCCATGTGTTGTTTGGTTTGGATCCGGCGAAAAAGAGTGGGTTAACGTGTTCCAGAATTCCTTGCCTTCTGAGACGTACCCTGAGAGTTTCCAGGCGAACATTCTGAAAGCTGTTCTGCCGAAGGGGATGTGCATATCTCCGGGGACAGACTAAGAGATCGGAACTTCCCACATAACCATTTAATGCAGTAACTCATCCTAAATCTGTCTTACTAAGACGTATAGTACTGGACTGCAAAAGGACGGTATAAGGACGCGCTTAAGCCACGATCGTTTTTTTAAATAAATCACGTCCCACAGATGACATCTTATTTTGATCCATTTCTTTAAAAGCCACGTTGCCACAATTAACAGTGTAGCGTTTGGGTTCAACTTTCTAAGAAATACGTACACAAAACAACAATCTAGAATTGCTTTTTTCAATACGTAGTGATTGGTTAAGAAGAAGAAGCTCTGTCTATGATGCAGGAGTCCAATGATCGAAACCCTGAAGAATTTCTTTTCTCTTCTGGTATTTTGGTCAAAGAGCGCAAAGTGTCAATTATTAAATGCTAAATTTTATTCAAAAATGTATTTCTTAATGATGAAAGCTAAAATGATTTTACTGTATAATTTGTCAGTCTAAACATATTTATAAAAGTATTGAATGTTGCGTATATGGTAGACTAATCAACTGTCAAGTGGGATTCCCGTGTTCGAATCTGATGACAGAATATTGTTTTTTGCGTTCATTTTGGTAGAGCAAAAAGTCGTCCCGGTGAACACTAAAATGAGAGCTTTGGTGACCGTAAAAATCTGTGTATTTGAGCAGTTTTTGCCGGTCATCAACACCTGCTAAAATCATCTTTTAGTCGTTATTGTAGGATTTCAGGACAGAATGAAGAAATCCTAGTAGTGTTGTTGGGATGAATAAATATCCTTTAAAAGCCATTAGTGTGCTGTTTGGGTTAGGCTTTTTGCGACGATTTACAATCTCTCCAGTCCAGTTTTCTCCTTCCGTACTAACACATAGACGTACCCTAGATGTATACGGAGTATACTGAAACGGATGTGGGGCATACGTGATTGATATCCAAAAGACGCTTCTTACATATCCTTTTTCCCTTCCCTGCATGTACAGTATCCTGCACAAAAAGGTGAACACCGATTTATTTTGAAAAAGCCATCTGTGGGTAGAAAATATGAATAGTTTACCTTTTTAAGGAGAGGTAGGGCGGTTTTGGCGCAAAATCATCATAAGGGGGTTGGGTAATGTCAGTCCAGACACTTTTTTTTTGCCCTAGGTATTAAATGTCTGGAAAAGTGTAGACTGTATCATCGGTAGACTCCCTACCCCCCCGGCTAAGTAGAACTATTTTTGCAATACAAAATAGTCTTTCCATTACTCTTTATTGTCATTATCGGGTCGGGTAATCGGGTAGCATATGGAAACACAAAATTATTTTATCAGTTTGCTAGCTATTAGTCATCAAACTGTTAGTGGCATGTTCGATACGTTTCCGGAAACGACGCGGGAGTTCCGCGTTCAAGGCTTGTTTGCGTTAATAGTATTCAGAGTGAATTTAACTATTGAATATAATTAGATAAAATTGTGATGAGACATATAACATTTAAAATTTTGAAAATAGTATTTAAATACGGAAAAACCATGTAAGAAATTGCCATGGAAACGAGAAAACCATTAGTTAGCTCGCATCCTTACATCAGTGTGTGCTGGGAATACTTGCCGTTAGGCATAGCCAAGAATTTTACAAAGTTTTATCATTTTTCTACTCTACTGGTCTACACGAGACAGACTAAAGGAATGGAAGTTTCGTGTCTATGGCAACTAAACATTTGTTGTAGGCGGATTTGCTTAACCGACAAAAACCAAAGAATACTTTAATTATATCATTATTAAATTATAATAATATAATATAAATCACAATTTATTAAAAAATAACAATTGGAATTAATAATATATATTAAATATATTAATTATAATAGTGACTTATTAAGTATTCTTTTAATGAAAACGTTTCAAAACAAAAGAATGCCTAATAATTTGCTATTGTAATAAATAAATCTAATATTCATAAAAAGAAATTATATATTATTTTATTTCAGTTAAAAAATTTTTATATTAATTAAGTATAGTAAAAACTTTTCTAACTTAATTATCATAGACCTACAATACTTAACTTAACAATACTTTTAAAAATGTCGTAATACTAATAACGTAAATACTAAAATCACTTTATCAACTAAATAACCATTTAAATATACTAAATACTAAACATTTAATATTAAATATACATCCAACAACTAGATTTGAACCTAGATCCGTTTTCTTAACTATCCAGTGTTATACCACTGAGCTAGCAAAGTAATGAATCCTTTTAAATATTTTGCAATATCCATATACGTATTTAATCTATATTACCAATTAATGACGGCAACATTGCATATCAACAGTTGGCAACATTGTAATTTAAGCAGAACATTTATTCAGTTTACAAGTAGATACAGATCAGTTCAGTATACTTGCTTCTCTGAATTAAGTAAAAGTATAGTAACAATAAAGTATATTTGGTCGGGTAAAATAGACTTTATCCGAAGGATTGACTATCTGGTTTGGGTTGGGAGGTTGGAAGAACCACGAGATGGCACGTCTGACGATTCAGCCTGATTTGGCCAAAAACACAAAGTATTTATGGGGGAAATTTTTACATAGTAAATTATACAAAAATACACTGAATCTAACGTCAGGCGCCAGACGTTTGATTCGGTCGTTTTCAACAAACCAAACCAATTTTTAAGATTTCCTAAAAACCACCAACGCTTTCATTCGCAAATTCTGGAGTTGTTGTTCTTCGTTTGAACAGTGAATTTTCTGTTTAGGAAAACTTTTAAATTTAACTCCATCCTTGTGATTCTTTTCACAGTTTCGTACGCAACACTACATCTTGTTAAACTTACAAGTTTGACGTTTATAGAGTGAACAACTATACACCAGCTAGCTAAAGAATTCGGGTTCTTCTGCCAGCAGGGTCGATCACAAAAAAGGACTCTTAAACAAATATTAACTACAAATAAATTAGACTTAAAAGGAGATGGAGGGAAAAATTAGGTTATCACCAAATGAATAGCGAATCCACTGTTAGGTACAACAGTGAGGTAAAACATAGTTATAGAGAAGAAAACAATATTTTTAAAGTGAAATGGTTGGTTTTCCCATAAGACGCTGTGGACAACGTACCACAAATTGGACACAAATTTGATTTTCGCATTTGCGGAGAATGCGCAACTTAGGATGTCCAACTGCTCCATTCTTATTTGCCTCTTATTCCTTTATTTTTAACTGTCTGTCCAAGGTTCTGTCTTGCCGACATTCTTGTCACTGAATCAGAGGATATGCCAAGTTATTAGTTTATGCCATTACGTATTTTAAGAATGTTCAATAACTTAAACACTTACCGTGGGTATTATACAAGTTCTTCAGAACGCACAGAAATAAGAAACAATCCGATTTGTAGAGAACTAGAGATATACATTAAAGAAACTTGTGGTTTAATGAAAACACACACGAGACAAACAGAGGACGAAAAATGCAATTGAAAGTTTTGAAACTAGAAAAAGCTATTGCAAAACGTTTTGCAGGTGCAATAACGCTGTCAAAATGAAGTTACTTTCGATTCATACACTGTTGCCAATTTACAAACTTCAAATCTTAAAAAAGTATTTTGTATTTGTATTTGTATTTTATTCACTTTCAGCGTAAACGACCAATACAAAATTACAAATACAAATATTTTAAATAAAAATCAGCCCAAATACAAATACCGAATAAAATACGTATTTTAAGTATTTTATTTTAAAATACTTTTATTTTAATACCCAAATACGATACACTGTACTATACTATACTATACTATACTATACTATACTATACTATACGATACTATTCGTTAATATTTTTTTCTTAGCTCATGGAACTCCCATTGATTGGTACAATTTTTGCCGTGAAGTTTCGGAAGATGTAGTAATTAACAATTCTGAAAAGATTGGTGGCTTTGGTATTACGGTAGAAATAGACGAATCGAAACTTGGCAAAAGTAATCTGTTAGATGCTGTAATGATTTTAGTTATTGTAATTAAACGTTTTTATAGGAAAATATAATCGAGGCAAAAGGGTAGAGGGAGTATGGGTTTTTGGTGGAGTTGAAAGAATATCTGGAAAATGTTTTCTTGTAGCAGTGAGTGATAGATCGGCAAATACGTTATTGGATGTAATCAAAGAATGGATTCCACCTGGTTCTATCATTATATCTGATTGCTGGAAAGCATATGAAAAAAATAGAGTTAGTTTTTACTTATATTTATTTGATGTATGTTTTATTGTTAATAATTGTTTGTTTTTAAATTAGGGAACACAATAACTACATTCATCTGAAAGTTAATCATAGCTTGCATTTTAAAGATCCCGAAAATAGAGCACATACCAACCAAATAGAGGGTAAATCAATTTATATTTAGTCTAATTAGTAATAAGTTATTGTTTTTTTCAGGTTTGTGGAATTTAGCCAAAAAAATCCTCCAAATACAAACAGAAGCAAAAAAATTTTTGCTGGTTATTTAGCAACCTTTATGCTGCGTACCAAATGGAAAGGAAAAGATGGCTCTAAGTTATTTATGCAATATGCAGCTAAATTGTATTGTGAGGAATCTACTACAGACGTAACTGAAACAAAACGGTTAAAGAGTGCTTGTAAGGAAAACATACTTTACTTTATTTTACTTATGTTACAAAAAATTAATAATAATATTTATCATTCGGAAAAAAATTGATTAGGAATTGGTGTTTCGTCAACTATGTATGTGGAGAAGTTTAGGTTTGGGGACTCTACACTGAATGTAAAGTTAGATGCCTAGGAAATAGTTTTTTTAATGTGTTAGAGTGTCGATTGAAAAGTAAAATTTATTACCGTATTTTTTAATGGGGTGGAGCAAATTGGGTGATTTGTTGTTTTTTCTTCCGTTTGAATTGATATTTCAGTTGAGTTGATTATTGTTTTTGATATTAGTTCCTAAAGTTTGTTGTTTTTCTTGTAACTAGTAATAGAAAGTTTTATTATAGTAATAGATATATTTACATCAGTTAATATTGATAGGTTTTGGAAAGCTAATTTGAGATCCGGTTTAGTTGAATTTGTATCTTCTTTTCCTAATGCTAATGTCATTTTCTAAACCAGAAATCGAAAAATAGTATGAAGTTTAATATATTTGTTGTTATAAATAATTATTACCGTTTCTAATTTTTAGTTTCTTCTTCAACAATACTCCCTTTATTATTTAAAAATACACCCATGTTTTTCATGCACAATTGTCTGACCATCTTAGGCAGACTTGAAAGAAGCTCACCGATTTCGGAGCGCGCTCAGAGCTATCCGCTCACACCCGTAAAACGAGCAAATCGCGCTCTCCGCTCACCATTTGAAAAAAGAGCGTGATCCGCTCGCAAAAGCTCTTTTCCGCTCTTCAAAATTTTGTTGCTGAATGTTGACTGAAAATTTCCGTTTTCTCATATACATATTCCATTTTAACATGTGTATTGTAATTGAATACATGTAGTATTTTACATTTTGAGTTTCAGTTTAAGGCTTTTTTCAGAATTGAATTCTTATTTACTTTAACTTAGTAATAATTTTACTTAGTTTTAGAAGGACTAGTCTTCCAGTTTCTTGAACATGTGCCATTTTGTTTTAAGAAAACCAGTCTATCAAAATTTGCATCAGATAAATTTGTACGCTTCGGTACAAAAATCAAGCTAGCAACAATAAACAGGCGCTCACAGGCAGCAGAAGATGGCAATGCGCTTTTGTACTGTCTATAACAAAAAAAATTATTGGAATTAGTTTTTTACGTTAATATTTGAATTATTAATTTCTACATGAATATTTGCTTGATTGTTTGGTAGCGATTGAGATCCTCAAGAATACCGTAGCCGTCATTGACGTAGCGATCCACTTCGCCCAGTTCCGCAGAAGCCTTCCATTTCAACCCGTTCAAGAACCGGGAATTTTTCCTTGGTTGTGAAGCAGTTTCACTTAAACTAGCTGTGGCGGTGTCTTCACCCTCGATGCTTTCATTTTGCCCTATTCAATCCACAGGAAAAACAGTATTATTATTTAAGCACAAGTCAACCAATAAACAATCGAATTTTAACTTACAAATTGCTGACGCATCTCTTTACTTCTTTTTCGAGAAGTTTAACGTATTCAGGTTTCTGTTCCTTTGTTAACCATGATAATTTAAAGCGGGGATCACTTATAGATGCGAGACGGAGATCGCTGTTTAGAAAGAACGATTGAAACCTTTTCTCTATTCCATCTAAAAGACAGTTCACAAGCGGTGTGCAGTAGATGATGTTTCTATCTTCTTTGAATTCGGCAATTTTTTCCTTCAAAATCGTGAGAACGGGGAGGACACACCCAGCTGACATTTTTTCCTTATTTTGAAAGACGTCAAGGGCTTCAGTTAGTGGCTTCATTATCTTAATATATTCCCTCAAAAATTCCTCTTCCAAAACAGTAAGTTTCTTCAGTTTGAAGTGATCAAAGGCAATAGCAAGGTTATCTCTATTTTTCGTCAAAAAGCTTTCCACATTAACCAAAGCATCAAAATAGCTGTTCCACCTGGAATAGATAATCAGTATGTCAGCAATTTATCAATAATTTCAATACAATGCAAATTCCTATCTCTTACCTTGTGGCGTTGTGGATCACGAAAAGTTCGCTCATTGTAGCTTTGATGAAATCGGATGCTAAGGAGGAACGGCTCTGTTTATTCCAGATTGCCGTAAGCTTTGCATCCACACTGCTCTTCAATTTTGAAACCGTACACTGTCAATATTCTTCACATCAGTTGTGGCCACCAAATTCAGGGAATGACAGCTGCATCTCATGTGGGTAGGTAGATGAATATGATCTTTAAGGCATAAGTCATTGTCAGCGTCACCAAGATCTACCTCCTCTGGTCCACAATTCATAATGTCGCCTATATCAATAAATACAAAATCGTCTTTCTCGTCTTCGTCATGGGACATATCTTCGTCAGCGGCTGGGTTTTTTTCAGGTGAGAAGGTCGTTTGAACATGTCAAAGGCTTTTAAAAGTTCGATCCATTGTCAGTAATGGTGCAGTTTACTTTGGAGCAAATCTTGAATTCTGTGTGCATATCTGATATGGCCTTGCCAACAACATTGTATGTGTGGGAAACCGTAAATTCGTCTAACACCCAAATACTCACTGCGACGATCAAGATCTTGCCCCATCCAATGAACTGCCATTCCTAAAAAGCTACGTCGCCGTGAAGTCCAGCAGTCTGCTGTGGTGCTGACATAATCAGCTTTGTCAAGTTCCAAAATCAAATCTGCTTTGCTCGTGCTGTAAGTCTTCTTTAATAGTTCCACCATGAAGGGGCGACTCCTTATAACAAGTGGCCCAGACAATCCACCAATGAGGTTCTTGAATGCTTCCTTTTCGACTTCACTGAAAGGAAGGAGGTCAGCAATCAGGTGGTTCTGAAAAAAGTAAAAGTTCAAATCATGAATGGGATGAGATCAGATGAGATAAGACTATGACTAATGTGAAGAAAAACTAACCAGAATAGCTTTGTCCAAATCTTCCTGTGTTCTAATCTGCTTATACTTCCAAGAACTATCCAAATGATTCTTTATAGAAGGCTGATTAGCCTTTTTTACTTTTCTCGTGGTAGAGAGTCCAGCTTGAACAGGATTAGATGACTGTCTTTCTTCGCTTGGTTCTTGGTTTCTTCTTTGCCAAGCAGAGTTAAATTCTGTTAGGTGTGTAGGGTATTGTCTAGAACGAACAAAAATTAGAATTTTTCCAGAATGGATGACTACGATAACAAACAACTTACTCTTATGTGCCTTTTGGCATTGTAGCCAGAATTGTTGGTAATGGTCAGAAGTTCAATCTCGCCTTTTTTATTAAACTTTGTTTTTGTCTTGTGGCATATGAGGCATTTAACTAAAAGCCTTTGCCATCTTTTTTTGTCGTACATGAATTGGAAGTAGTTCGATGGCAACTTAATTCTGGATTCATTCCAGCTTGTTGGTTTTTTTCCCCCGGGGTTTCAATTTTCAACTTCAACATGAGAAGAGGAATTTACACTAAGGAGAATTTAAAAATAGACAAATGAATTAGATACGACCATACAGGGAAAGGGAATCAGGGATACAGGCCATAAAGGATACATACAGCCAGTCAGCCACACAACATTGAAAAACACAACATTGATTCACTATGAAAATAGTTTTTTTCTACTTACGAGGAATTTTCAGGATTTGATTCTGATTCAGATTCCGAGCCATCAGAGGCTGATAGTGTGATTTGGTCAGCCATGCCTTTACTTAAATAGTTATATTTGCACTTGCCATTTACATTGCTTTAGATTTAGAAGTCAGCCTCTTGTTGTCTGCTTTGAAATTGACAAATTGCACTTTGTCGAAAATATTGGTTGATAGATGGCGCCACGATCACGAGCTTCCGCTTTTGACTCGTCCACTCCCGCTCTAGCTCGCGATTTTTAAAATAGAGCGGCTCTAGCTCGCCGCTCACCGAAAAACGCGAGCGTGCTCGCATTCCGCTCTAGCTCAGAGAGCGCTCGTTTCAACTCTGATCTTAGGGGTGGATCCTTTTAAATTGCGCCAGGCGTGAATCAGGTATTCTTATATTAATTAATTATTAGTTGAAAATTTTACTTATTTTTATATTTATTAGTTTTATGCTATTACTTGTTATTTCTTCTACGTATGTCGGGTTCATGATTTCCCGCTGGATTGCTCCTGGTTTTCCGCCTTTGCCAGATCGTTTGTGCGCTAAGAAATAATTTTTTATTTGAAATATATTTAGTTAAAAGTTATTGTACTCACTTTTTAAATATTCATTAGTGAATATTGAAGACATTAATTCACTTGTGAATTTGTACTTGGTGTAGTGGGAATTTTTAATGGTATCAATTGTCCAGTCTTCTGCTACTATTTCATTGACTTTTTGTTCAAGTTGTTGTTTAACACGCAATGGAATTGTAAATGGCTGTGTTGTGGGATATTTCAAAAAAGAAATTTAGTTAAGTTATTAGTTTGAATATGTTATTGAATATATTAACATATTACTGTAAGTTCGTAGTTTTAGAGGTTACATCAGATTCATCTTCAGATACATTGTTATATGAAGTTGAATCTTCCTCGTCATTATTAGATTCAGGAATGATGTTTTTTTTGTTTTTTTTTTGAAGGAAAATTTTTCATTTTTGCTACACAGTAGGGTAGACTGTAGTAAGCCGGGACGGTTTTTTGTTTTCCCCCTATATCTCCCAAACTAATCATTAAATTAATTTATTATTTTGTTTTTAATTATTCCATACGGTAATGTACCCCCAATATTTTTTATATAATTTAATAATAAACCATTTTCCCATATAAGACCTTTAAATTTTATTAGATTTGTGGGAGAAGCCTATTTTGAGGGGTTAGTAAGGACACTAGGGTGGGTGGTGAGGACGTCCTCCATTTTCGCCTTAAAATTCATTTAAAAAATTTTGAAAAATTGAAATAGCGTCCCACTGCATAGACTGTATAAGTTAATAAATGTTTCAATTTGATTATTGTGTTAATAAAATTTTTTTCTTATATGATAAAAAACCCTTATTACAAGATAGGTTGGGGTTGGGCTTATTGTAATCGATTAATATGCTGAATAATCGATTGCTTGTGATCATTAAAGGAACAGTAATGGCGTAATGAGCTCGGTGATGATTGATGGGCTTGAAGGCCAAACCCGCCCACTAATGTCCCATTTTAGTCAAAAACAGCTGTCCCGATTTCCCGATAAAGACTATTTTTTAAAACGTTAATAATATCTACAGTAATTGATCGAAAATTATAATTTTTGTTTTTAACAATAAAGAAATGATTAAGCTTCATTTCCATATTAAATTTACATGCCATTTGCGATTATTTTTTTCTAGAAACATTAAATGGTGGAGACAAAATTAACTAAAAAAACCTGTTTTTTTAGTTTTGTTAATAACTGATACAGTTATTGACAAAACTCAACCAAATTTCATGCCAAAGTAGATTGTATGTATCTAAATAATATACAAAAAAATTTAATTTTATTAGAATCTACTATTTTTCCTCCTGTCCCTCTTGACCCGGTGTCCCGGCATACTCCAGTCTCCCCTATTCTAAGAGTTCTTTACCTTATTTATTTCGTTTTCTTCTTTTATAGTTTTGGATTCAGCTTGAAGTTTTAAGATTTGGCCCACTAAAGATGTTTTTTTTTCACTAAGATAATTTTTTTTTCTTCTGTTTTGGACATTTTAAAAATTTGTATGTAATTGTATTTTGAATTTTTTGAATCTGTAGGAAAAAACAGTAGTAGATAGTTTTTCCAAGTGTTTTGACTTTATATATTAATTATGTAATTTATAGTTTTCATGAATTATTCTTAATTGACTTTATTTGCTTGTTATTTATTTAAATAAATTTATTTATAATTTAGTATTTTTAAAAGAAGTTATTGAATGTAAATTTTATATTCAGTGTTCTGTATTTGTCAAATAAAATAAAATAAAATACAAATAAAATACAATAAAAAGGTATTTTTTATTTTATTTTCAGCGTTTATTTTTGTTTATTTTATTTATTTGGTATTTTTGGTATTTTATGCGTTTTTATTAATAAATACTCAAATAAAATACTCAAAATACTCGACGATTTAAAAAAAAAATGATGCCAATTTTCGACCTTTTACATCCTTTTCCTACTGTTTAGTATTTAAGAATTTCACTAGCAGCCGACAACAAAACAGCGCCTCGTCATTATGTCAAGCATTATTAGACGATAAGACGCAAGATAAGACTCCGTTTCTAAAATTTGCACGACCTACCCTCAACAGTTTCAAAATTTTTACTGTACAATTTATCCTACTGACTGAAGACTCTGAAGTCTGAAGTACTAATTTTGTGATTTATCACTGGTAAAGTGGTAATATATTTTTACTTTTATTGTTACATAGGGGATCTTGTAGAAATGTATAAGTGCAAAGTTTGATTTGGATTTATTATAATCTTTTAAGTTTTCCATGTCAAAATTGTGACATGGGTGTTGAGTCCTGTTGACTATATATGTTATTTTAAATTGATATAGAACTAGAATATCCCTTCAAGACTCTCATGATACAGCAAATGGGGCGTCCAAAATGAATAAGCCTATACCAACCAAGAAAGGCCAGAGGGAAGGCCTCGAAAGAACAATCCCAAACATCCATCATGTGAGCTCGAACAATGATGTTGGACAAGAAGTTGAAAATATCCCAGAAGAACAGGATAGTAACATAAGTGAAGAACAAGACGAGAATGAAGGAGAGCAAGATGAATCAAATACAACAATTGGTTCCAACTCAAGTGGAAGTTCAAAACCACCACCTGGTAACCTAATCTCAAACTTCACAATCCAAAGCTGGCCCTCTTGGCGTAAGAAATTTTTTTACTAACTGGAGAGAAGACACCAAGAAGGTATACGCCCAATGCCTGTTTTGTCAAGATAAACGTTTTCTCTGGATCAAAACAAGCTTACACCAACTTCTTCAACTCGATTGTTCAAGAGTTCACTGCGAAGAATGGCAAAGTTTACAGCACCAGGAACAGTTCGAAATCAAGGTTCAATTAAGCCTTTCACTGTTCAAACTACGATGCATAATTCAAAAAAAAACCAGTTAGACGTAGGGCTCACTCGAGTTGTGAGGAAAGGAATCTTTCTCTTAACATCTTAGCAAACAAAACTGTTCGTGAATGGATTGAGGTAACATATTCAGTTTTAATCTAACCTCAGTTTGTTGTTATCACATTTAACATGTAGTTACTTTTTTAATTGGCAGTTCCTGGTTACCATTTGCCCTCGTTTATGTAATGAGAAACTCACTCATACCACAAAGATATGAATAAATTAAAG